>NC_083751.1:13046863-13271863 GCF_033458585.1 Syngnathus typhle | reverse complement strand
CGGAATATTATGGAAGCTTAAAAAAAAGGAAAAAAAATCTAAGTGCGATTGCTGGTGTATTTACTCGTCGTGTCCACCGGAGGGAGGCAACTCCCCGCCGCAGCTGAAAAGTCATCCCGGCCCAGTGGAGGTCTGCGCAGGGGGGGTCTTCCTTGAAATCTTAGCCGCCATCTGAGCTCTCCTGCCCGGCGTGGGTTTGCGTCAGCGCCAGGTACATTACGTTAAAAATGCTTACCCGCCTCCCTGGAAGCCTAATCGGGCGTAAAATGTTAGGCGGAACGGCCCTGAAGCTCCAGACGGAAGTCCGAAAAAAGCTCCATAATTGGTTAAAAATGCTTACCCGCCTCCCTGGAAGCCCAATCGGGCGTAAAATGTTAGGCGGAACGGCCCTGAAGCTCCAGACGGAAGTCCGAAAAAAGCTCCAAAATTGGTTAAAAATGCTTACCCGCCTCCCTGGAAGCCCAATCGGACGTAAAATGTTAGGCGGAACGGCCCTGAAGCTCCAGACGGAAGTCCGAAAAAAGCTCCAAAATTGGTTAAAAATGCTTACCCGCCTCCCTGGAAGCCTAATCGGGCGTAAAATGTTAGGCGGAACGGCCCTGAAGCTCCAGACGGAAGTCCGAAAAAAGCTCCATAATTGGTTAAAAATGCTTACCCGCCTCCCTGGAAGCCCAATCGGGCGTAAAATGTTAGGCGGAACGGCCCTGAAGCTCCACACTTAGCCGCGTTCCTGCCCGGCTTAAAAAAGAGACCGCGCCGGGGGATCTATTTGGCCCGCGGACCGGCCGGCGGTGCTTCCTTGAATGCTTATCCGCCTTTCGAGCTCTCCTGCCCGGCGTGGGTTTCGCATCCGCGCCCGGTACATTATGGAAGCCAAAAAAAAAATAAAATTCTAAGTGCGAGTGGGACCGGCCGGCGGGGTTTCCTTGAAAGCCCATCCGCCCTCCGAGCTCTCCCACCGGTCGTGGGTTGGCGTCCGCCACTGCTCAAAGCGAACTTCAAATCATCTGCTTAATAATGTGGAACGCCATTCTTAAGTAGTTTCTCCTTAATTTGGGCTCAACTGGCCGGTAATCATCACCGGTGTCTGAAATTGATCTCAGTTATCCAAAGAGCCCTCACACGGAATACCGTCCATGAGTTTAATTGAAAAACAAAAAATTAATCTTTATGACACTTAAATACGATTTGCATAATAATTTGGAACAGGGTGTAGACCAGGAAGGAACAATATAGATGCTGATTCACTCTCGCGAAACCCCGTGTCCGATACCAAACAAGAATGGCAAAGTGTGTCTCTGGAGTGTGTCAAAGCTCTCTGCAAACAAATTACCCATAAAGAGTCCACAACCGTCGCAGAATCGCTCGGAGTGTCCCCAGGCGCCATTCCCGAGTCCTTCGTCTACCCAGTTCGGCTGGATCTTGGTTCATTAACACAGTTCAGTCATAAAGATCTCATCCAAGCCCAAGACCATGACCCTAATATTGCCCCAGTCAAACAGTCACTGAGTGGTGGTACACCATTCGCCACTCTAGAAAACCCGATTTCCACACTGTTGAATAAAGAAGCAAGCAAGCTTATAATAAGAGAAAACCTGCTCTACAGAAATGTGCAAAGAAATGGGTCCCCAGTGCACCAGCTAGTTCTACCCAAAGAGTATGTCACCATGGTTCTGAAATCCCTACACGATGAGTCTGGTCACCTAGGCATAGACAAGACACTTGACCTTATCAGAGATCGATTTTACTGGCCCAAGATGGGTACTGAAGTGTAGCAGTATGTAAAAAACTGTGGCCATTGCATTACCCGCAAAGCCCTGCCCCAAAAAGCTGCTCCTTTGAATCAGATAACCAGCCAAGGGCCTTTAGACCTCGTGTGTATCGATTTCCTGTCACTTGAACCAGACTCTCAAGGTTATGATAACATCCTGGTAGTGACTGACCATTTTACCCGCTACGCTCAAGCCTTTCCAGCCAAAGACCAGAAAGCCATGACTGTAGCCAAGATTCTGTGTGAACGGTTCTTTGTACATTATGGTCTCCCTGCCCGCATACATTCCGACCAAGGGCGGGATTTTGAAAGCAAGTTGATCCAAGATCTCCTGAGGATGTTAGGCATTCGAAAATCCAGAACATCTCCTTACCATCCTCAGGGGGATCCTCAACCAGAAAGATGCAACCGTACGCTTTTGTCAATGCTAGGCACTCTTGATACCAAGCAGAAGCAAAAGTGGAGTCAAAAGATCAGTCAACTGGTTCACGCCTACCATTGTTCACAGAATGACGCCACTGGTTACTCACCCTATCTGTTGATGTTTGGCCGAGAAGCTCGTGTACTAGTTGATGTTTGTTTTGACGTGGCCGATACCAGTCCAAAAGGCAAGTCCTATCACCAGTATGTAGCCAATCTCAAGAGGGACCTCCAAAGAGCCTACACACTAGCTACAGAGACATCGGACAAAAAACCCCAAAGAAACAAGAGAGCACATGACAAGCATGTCAAAGAACAAGTTCTGGACAAAGGTGACCGAGTGCTGATGAGAAATTTTGGAGTTCAAGGCAACCAAAAACTGAGATGTAAATGGAGACCCTCACCGTATGTGGTGGTGGAAAAACTGTCGAACCTACCAGTCTACAAGATTAAGCCTGAGAGAGGCATGGGAGTGGAGAAGACCATCCATCGTAATCATCTGTTACCCATCGGTTGCCTCGTGAGACTCCCTGTGGACGAGGGTGATGAGCAGCCACAACAAAGACGGGTAACCAGATCCCAACAAAAGACAAAAGAACAGCCACAGTCACCCGACCACGAGGAAGGAATGTCCTCTGAGTCTGATTGCGAGGAGGAACAGTGGACAAATTACTGGAAGATTGCCTGGGACAAGTTACAGACACATCCCAGGTTGCCAATAAGCCAAGCTCTACCAGTCTACGACATGCCGAGACAAGCTCAAGATGAGGCTAATGCACAGTCAATTGTCAGTGAGAGTCTAAGCCTGCCTCCCAATGCTGACCCAGAAGTCAACGATTTAGAGGGGGAAACAGAGCTGAACTCAAGTCAGAGAACTGAAGTGGAAATTCAGAAAGTGGAACGTTCTAAGAGAGTCACTCGTCCAGTGGTCAGGCTGAGTTATGATGAACTTGGAGAACCTTGTGACCATCCAGTTACTGTTTTAAGCCACGGAGTGTTGGTGGGAAGTGGGCTTTACAGCAACTCCAGAAGAAGCTCATGTCAAACCCTCTGGTGCCACCCCATGGCGTTGTGTTTCACTTGTTCAAATTCGGCCTTTTCCCTTTAAACTTGCAGACTATATTATATCTGTAAGTCCTTTTTTGATGAGGACATCAAAACCTTTTAGAAGGGGGAGAGTGTAGCCCGGTGAAATAGTAGATTACCAGACTAATAGTTTATTTAACTATTTCTGTTACAGTAATTGTCATAATATTCATTATTATGATAGTATATAAATCCTATTTTTTACTTAAATATAGGTCACCCAAACTTAAAAGTAAACTGTCTGTTTAAGCAAGTTAGGTTGTGTTTGTGTTCATACCATTTCATTGGTCAATTAAACAAATTGGCATAACATAGTCAAATGTGATTGGCTGTTGTAGGGGAGAGGTTTTTTTTTCCCCCGGGAAGGAGATGTGAAAAGAAAAAAAAAAAAAAGAGTCAAAAAAGACGGAGCTGAACGGATGTATGCGGGATCCTTGCGAAGGAATGGACAGTGTTGTTGGTAAATAATTTGCTAAGAATACAGGGGTATGTTTTAAGATACGTACAGACTCTCGTAGTTTTTGCCGAGTCGGGAAAGTTTTTTGTGTTGCAAGAGGAGCGAGCATGGAACAGGAAATTAGCAAGGCCGTAGTAACCGCGGTTAACGTCTGAGCTACGTTGCCATCTCGTTGCCACGCACTCAAGCTACCCGACGACAGAGACCATATCTTGCCACGCACTCAAGCTACCCGACGACAGAGACCATATCTTGCCACGCACACAAGCTACGGACAACCAAGACCGTTTATTGCCACGTACTCACGCTGCAAAAAACCGACAAGGAATTTTAGCTTTGCTGAGTAGTGAGCAAGGCGGGGAAACAGGCCTCCAACGGGGTGGTGCGGACTGAAAAGGACATTTCATACGTCGTGAGTACTGAGTGTGCGTGTGTGTGTGTGTGTGTGTGTGTGTGTGTGTGTGAGTGGGCCTACTACACTAAAATTCTGAGCGTGTGTGTATCCGTGTGCGCGTGTGAAAAGAAGTTTGTCTTTTGCCATTGTTCTATGTGGATTTACTTTCGTTTTGTGTATTAAAATATGGCTCGTTCTAATTTCGCCAATACGTTATAGTTGCTCTGGGTCTCATTTTAACTAGTGTTTGTTTGGTTGGTAGTTTTCACAGACCTCACTTAATTAGGTGAACCTTTGTGGTATCCACCTGAGGGCAAACCGGACCCAAGCACCCACCATTCTCTGGTAGGTTCTACACAGAGTGGTTTACAGGGGTGCTACATTTGTTTGGAAAACGACACCCCCCCAACCATTAAAAAGGTGTTGTTATTAAAAGCTTAGGTTCCTTTTTGCGCCATGTGGCGGGCTGACCTGCGGGCGCGGGTATCCGGAGGCGTGGCAGGAGACGCGCAGACTGTCGCCCAGGCGCACGGCCATACGTCGGGGCTCCAGCTGCACCAGGGGCGGGATGCAAACCAGGCTGTTGGGCGGCACCTCCAACAAGCCCAGGCGCGAGAGTCGTGGCGGCTCACGGCAGCGCAGGCGCCGGCGCTCAGACGAGCTAAGCAGCCGCCGGCCCTCGTCATCCATCCAGCTCCGAAGCCAGTGCAGGGCGCAGTCGCAGCGCCATGGGTTCTCTGCAGGCATGCAAAAAAACATTGGTTGGTCAGGCGACATGCGTCTTCTTTGCTCTTTGCTGGCGGTATTGCGGCGGCTCACCGGTGACGCGCAGCACCTGTAGGCTGAGCAGCGGCCGCAGTGCAGCGGCCGCCATGGTGTGCAGGCAATTCCCGCTCAGGTCCAGCAGCGCCAGCGAGGCCAGACCGGCCAGCGCCTGGTCACCCACCGCCTCCACGCCGTTGTGCTGCAGGTGCAGCTCCTGCAGCCGCTGAGGGCGCCGTGCCGCAAAACAACACGAGTTTTTTATTTTCATTTTGGGTGGTTAAAGTAACACCCACTCCCCCCACCCTCCAAGTGCATTTCAATGGGCGGATTTTGCCACGTCACCTGCAGGCCACGAAATGTGAAGTCCAGCAGTCGCGCAATGTGGTTGGCGGCCAGGTAGAGGATGCGCAGGTGGCGCAGTCCCCGGAAGGTGTCAGCTGTCACGGACCGGATCCTGATCCCATCAAGCGCCAGCTCCAGCAGCTGCGCCTGCGACTGGAATGAGCCCGGCTCCACCGCAGAGATACTGTTGTTCTGCGAGATGAGCGCAAGGGGGCGCCGTCTATCCTCCGCATCTCGTTTGCATAACGGGCGTGTGTGCATACCTGCAGGTAGAGGTAGCGCAGGTGTGCCAGCGGGCTCAGGTCCTGCCGGCGGATCTGACCGATGGCATTATCTTGCAGGAACAGCGTCTGTGAGGAAAGTGTGAACAACATCAAATAGTGGACACTGGGTCACCGTGCGGGTGAGTGTACTACACTTTTGTAAACGGGCCAACGAACGGCATCAACGCGGCAGTTTTCTAACGCAGTGGATTTCAACTGGTTTTGTTTAAGAGACCACCATTATAACCAAGAAGCAACTCGGGGACCACTGCTTTGACGGGATATTATTTTATTTTGCAACGGAGGCTAGACTTATACTGGCTATTTATTTGTATCTCTATGTCGACTTTGGTAATTTCAGCTACATTTTACATAATTTGGATGGGTAAATGATTCACAAAATTAGCTGGAAAATAAATCAAGTCTAAATCATAAATCCATTCTATTTTTTTAAATGTTACAATTATTTTCCATTTCCGATTTCGCAGTCCACCTGCAATACCACCTGAGGCCACTAGAGGCCTGCGGACCACCGGTTGACAATTGTTGAAGTGATATTTCTACACTTAATGGTGCATCGAGATGGACGATGTAACAGTTCAGGCCAATACAGTAATCCCTCGCTACGTCGTGGTTCAATCATCGGAGCTTCAGTACATCGCGGATTACACCCCCCCAAATCACAAATTCAAAATAAACCTTCTAAATTGAGGAATTATGGCACGAAAGTTGCCCACACGCCAGCAGAAGGCAGGAAGTGTCCACACAATTGCAGTGCGACCAGTGCAGTGTGACCACAAAAAAAGTTGTTGTAATAATAAGAGTTCTAAAAACATATTTACAGTATTGTACCTTCTTATAAAAAAAGTTATAATATAGTTCCTTTTTCCCTTCTCATTTCTACATTTTTCAACCGATTCAACTCGTTTCAACATCATTCTGCAACATTCCTTAAATATTTATTCAACTTCTTCACCTTCACACGCAATTCCTTCAGGAATTGCAAATTCTAGTTAGTGTGAAGGTGAAGACCTTCACACTATTGTTATTCTACAACATTTTGCGCTAGCTTTCCGTTAGCTTTCTTTGGCGCTTATCTAGTTCCACATACTTCAACCGATTCACTCCGTTCCACTTTTCACTTATTCCAAATATTCATGGCATGGGTGCTTACATTTTTTTCGTTCCAAAAATTTTCCGTTTTCACAAAATTCACAAATTTATGGCAAATTTTTCCCCATTCATTCTTAATGGCAGATTCTACATTTCACATTTATGTTGTTCCAGTTTGAAATTCACATAATTCAACACATTCAGATCACATTGGGGACATTCCCAAACTTGCCAAATTCAAACATTTCACGTTTTCACTTTTAGAATTTGCACAAGATTTTGCAAAATTTCATAAAATTTCGTTTTTCACTTCTAACTTCTACATTTTTCCACCAATTCAACTCGTTCCAACTTTCAACTGTTTATCTTTTGCCTACCTATTCCACAACTTCCCACTTACCATAAACTTCACATCTTTTATTTTGAAATTCAACAAAAATTCTCTAAAATTTCGTTTTTCTACTCTAATTTCTACATTTTTCAACCGATTCAACCCATTCCAACTTTCAACTGTTCATCATTTTTCTACCTATTCCACAACTTCCCAAAAACTTCACATCTTTTATTTTGAAATTCACACCCAATTCCTTTTTCCCTTCTCATTTCTACATTTTTCAACCGATTCAATCCATTCCAACTTTCAACTGTTCGTCATTTTTCTACCTATTCCACAACTTCCCACTTCCCAAAAACTTCACATCTTTTATTTTGAAATTCACACCCAATTCCTTTTTCCCTTCTCATTTCTACATTTTTCAACCGATTCAACCCATTCCAACTTTCAACTGTTCATCATTTTTCTACCTATTCCACAACTTCCCACTTACCAAAAACTTCACATCTTTTATTTTGAAATTCACCACAAATTCTCCAAATATTCTACATTTCTCAAGTAATTCAACACGTTTCCACATCGTTCGGCAGCATTCCCCGAAGAAGTTATTCATACATTTCGCCTTCACACGCAATTTCTCCAGAAATTGCAAAATTCTAGTTGTCTTAGTTGCTTTGGATTGCTGACTTGTAACTTTGGCTCTTGTTGGTTTTCTTTGTGGCAGCCTTTTCTAGAAGCCTATTGAGTTACGCTCATATATGTCTTTTCTTTACCCACTCTGTGGTATGAATGCTGGTGGAAACCCTTTAATGGGAGATTTAAGTGAAGCGACCTGAAATCCATTGTCTCTCTTCTGCTCATCAGGATCTTTTGGTAAGATTGACCAATGACGAGGATCCGCATTTTTTCTTCAGCCTCACAATCTCTGAGGAAGATTTCCAAAGGTTTGCCTAAGAAGTAGCCACAATTCCATTTCCTGCATCAATGTGCTTTTTTTTTCAAGTGCTCTTTTATTTTTCTGTTTAGTTTGAAAGTCCAGCAGGAGTTATTGATTGAATTTGCGTCATTCCCTGAGATGCTGGTGCAGCTTCTTCGTCAATGTCAGTCAGAGCAGAATTGCAGCCATCTCAGGTACTCCGCTGCCCCCCCACCTACCCCCCCTCGACATCAAGATGTTTTCGCTATGGGAGCCGCTTGTTTTTTAAAAAAAATAAATTTAATTCATTTGATTTTTTTGATGGTGTGCAGGTTCCAGCTGCTGTTCTCATGCGACTCGCCGTCACTGGATGGCCCCGGCCAGCTGAGCGTGATGGAGACCAACTCCTTTAAGCACAGCAACCAGCTTTCTCTGCGGCTGACGCAGGGCTCTGACAAGCACGTCAAAGACTACCTGGCTGCCTGTCTGGCCTCTGTCAAGGTGACACCAAGCTGCCCTCGTTACATCAAACTTGAAGACAGAGGTAAGTGGTTTCCCAAAAACTTCACATCTTTTATTTTGAAATTCACACCCAATTCCTTTTTCCCTTCTCATTTCTACATTTTTCAACCGATTCAACCCATTCCAACTTTCAACTGTTCATCATCTTTCTACCTATTCCACAACTTCCCACTTACCAAAAACTTCACATCTTTTATTTTGAAATTCACACCCAATTCCTTTTTCCCTTCTCATTTCTACATTTTTCAACCGATTCAACCCATTCCAACTTTCAACTGTTCATCATTTTTCTACCTATTCCACAACTTCCCACTTACCAAAAACTTCACATCTTTTATTTTGAAATTCACACCCAATTTCTTTTTCCCTTCTCATTTCTACATTTTTCAACCGATTCAACCCATTCCAACTTTCAACTGTTCATCATTTTTCTACCTATTCCACAACTTACCAAAAACTTCACATCTTTTATTTTGAAATTCACACCCAATTCTCCAATATTTCCTTTTTCCCTTCTCATTTCTACATTTTTCAACCGATTCAACTCGTTTCAACATCATTCTGCAGCATTCCTTCATTATTTATTCAACTTCTTCACCTTCACACGCAATTTCTTCAGGAATTGCAAATTCTAGTTATTATTCTACTTATTCTGCCCACTTTTTCGGCGCTTAGCTACTTCCACATACTTCAACCGATTCACTCCATTCCACTTTTCACTTATTCCAAATATTCATGGCAACACTGCTCACATTTCTTTCGTTCCAAAAATTTTCCGTTTTCCCATAATTCACAAATTTATGGCGAATTTTGCCCCATTCATTCTTAATGGCAGATTCAACATTTCACATTTACGTTGTTCCAGTTTCAAATTCACATCATTCAACACATTCAAATCACATTGGGGACATTCCCAAACTTGCCAAATTCAACATTTTCACGTTTTCATCTTTTATTTTGAAACATAAGGTCTTGGGATTCTCCAAAATTTCAGACCAAGCAACAATGTTGTGACTCGCTTCTCCTGTGCCATGTCAAAGGTGGGCGTCTGGAGCAGGGGTTTGGGTTTTTACAATAATTGGGAAATTCATACATTTCAAAGCTAACGCATGTTGCCAAGATGAAAGGCAAAATGCATTTGCTTTATGAGCAGCACTAACTCTCTGACAGGAACGTGGTGCTGGCCGAGCGCTGCGCTCTCCTCAGCGCCGAGATCCTCAAGAGTCAAGCAAAATACTCTGAAGCGGCTGCGCTGCTCATCAAAATGACCAGTGAGGTGAGGAACCTTGCCAAAGCTTGAAAATGGCGTGTCCCCCCCGCCCCTCTTTTAATTCACGTTGTCTCGCCACCTTTGCTGTCTAGGACTCAGACCTGCGTAGCGCTCTGATGTTGGAGCAGGCAGCCCACTGCTTCATAAACATGCGCACTCGCATGCTGCGCAAGTTTGCCTTCCACATGATTCTGGCGGGTCACCGCTTCAGCAAAGCGGGCCAGGTAAGCCACCCGGCCACCATCACTCCCTTTGGCCCGCCGCCATCTTGGGACGGCGCCGTTGACTTTGACTTGGTGGTGCAGAAGAGGCACGCACTGCGGTGCTACTGCCAGGCAATGCAGGTGTACAAGGGCAGGTCGTGGTCCCTGGCCGAGGACCACATCAACTTCACCGTCGGGCGCCAGTCGTTCACGCTGGGCCGGCCCGAGAAGGCCGCGCAGGCCTTCAAGCAGATCCTGACCAACGACAGCCGGCAGACAGCCGCGCAGCAGGGCGCGTTCCTCAGGGAGTACCTCTACGTTTACAAGGTGACAGCGCTCAGACCGCTATCCTTGAAACTTATTTGCTACTGCCTTCTGCTTATGGGAGTTAGACATCGCAGCCTTTTAACCATCTGTCCAAACAGTCCCAAAACTTTTAATGCCATTTCTGCTTGATTTTTCCATCTTTGCTTGAATGTATGTTCTTCCTCTTTTTAATTTTTTTTGTTCTTCCACTATTTGACATGTTAAGAAAAAATGTTGACGAACGAAATCATGTGCCGTGACGTCCGGCGTGTCTTGCAGACGGTGATCAGCCGGAGTGGCGTGCGTCTGCCTCAGCTGCCGCTGCCATGCATCCATGGCGCTGCCACCAGGGTCTACTTTGGGCACGAGCGCCGTCTAGCCGAGGGTAAGAAGGCGCCCGCTCCCGGTAGTACTCAGGTTGTGGCATGGGCATGACCTGGCGTTCGCAGGTGAGAAGCAGGCTGCCACGCATGTGTCACTGGACCAGGAGTATGACGCCGAGCAGGCAGCCATGTGGTGCAAGCTGGAGGAGCAGCTGGTGGCTGCTGCCAATCGAGGGGTGGTCCCCGCCAACTTTCAGCCCAGCCAGTGCTACCTCAACAGCCAGACGGACAATCTGCGCCACCCGCTGGTCGTTGTGGAAGGTACAACAGGCTACCTTCATTTCGCACTTGGTATTGGCATGCTTTTATTTTAACAAAGGCGTAGGGAAACCAAGGTTCTGACCCCAACGCTTTCATTACTGCACAGCTGACATGCGGCCACCCGGCAAATACTTGCCGCTTGTTGACCCGCTTCCGGCGTGGTGCTTTGCAGAGCCGGTGGTGGTGGTGGAGGTGGTGTTCAGGAACCCTCTGAAAGTTCCGCTGGCGCTATCCCGCCTCTCGCTGGTCTGGAGGTTTACGCGCGACACCCACGCTGCTGCCGCCACGGAGGACGCCGGAGAAGAACTCGTCAGCAACCAAGACACGTTGGAGCAAGAGGTCAGCGTCCTCCGGCGATGCCTCTTCCCAGGACAAAATGCTTATCCATTTGCTCGCTTGTATGCGTGTTTGTTGTCTCTGCGTTTGATGAACTCTGTCCCGCTTTCCCTTTCCAGTCAAGGCAGACAGATGATGTGCTCACTACCGAGACCATCCTGGACTTCCACTTGGCCCCCGAGGAAACCAAAATGGTGAGTTATAACGATCTGTGGCTGTCTTGAAGATGCTCATCTTTGTTAGCGTCTGGTGTATAACAGCCTTTGCGACTCGTAAACGCAGGCTCGACTCAGGCTGCTGCCGCACCGGACGGGCTGCCTGAGTATCACGGGCGTGGTCTATGACCTGGCTGCTGCATCCCCGGCGGAGACGCCGGACGACGATGACGGTAACAAGAAGGCGCCTGACCAAACCTTTGCTGTCCGTCAGTCACGTGAGATCCCACACGCCGCTCCTCTCACAGGGCTGCTGAAGGCCGAGACAATAATCGTCAGCGGCAAGCAGGACCTGAAGATCAGAGGCCCGCGACTCAATCACACCAAAGAGGACAAGATGTTTGTGCGCTACGGACCCGACCGGCGCTTGGAGCCCATCGTTACGCCACCGATGCCCCTCATGGAGGTAATTTGTTTGCGTGAATAAACAAACCAAACAGCTCGTCCGCCATGGGGATGTGTCCTCCCTTTTGTGTGCGTTAGGTGTTCTTCCTGCAGTTCCCGACAGCGCTGCTGTGCGGCGAGATCCGCAAGGCGTACGTGGAGTTCTGCAACGTGAGCGGCGTGTCCCTATGCGGCCTACGCGTGGCGTCCACTCACCCCGAATTCTTCACATTCGGGAATCCGTCGGCCGGCACGCCGCTGACGCCGCTTAGCCCCGCCTCTGCCGAGAACTTCTCGGCCTACAAAACCCTGGCGGCGGCACCCGGGTCCGGCGCGGCCTGTGAGACGCTGGTGTCTGCCGACGACTTTGGGCCCACGTCTGACATGGTGGACGTCCCTGGCGGCGGCACGCTGGAGCCAGGACATTCCGTGCAGCTCCCGCTCTGGCTGCGAGGACCTGACCAGGAAGGAGTCCATGAGATCAACTTCCTCTTTTACTATGAAAGCCCAGACAAACGAAGCAAGATCAGGTAGATGTCGCACATACTCGGGACATTGCCTGATGATCGACATTCATCGGCTCACTTTCTGTCTCTACGTTCAATCCTCTCTCCCTGACCGCACTCCCAAGTATTCAATTCACATTGCAGATTGAAAGACCCTGGTGTTCCCCATAACTCTATACTTGGTACTGTTCTCTTCTTAACTCGTTCACTGTGGTGGATGTTATGTTGTCAACTGATTTTTACCAAGTAAGATTTTAACATGAGCGTGGGTCTTTGCTCAGCCCAAGTCTGTGAAATTCAGGTGATCAGACCCCCGCAATGACCAACACAAGCGAGTAAATGGCACTGTTGCAAAAGTGTCAATGTGATGACGATGATGAGCTCACTCTTCCTCCTCAGCCACCGGGTGGTTCGTCACTCGGTGTTTATTTGCGCCAGTCGCTCTCTCAGCGTTCAAGCGTCGGCCCACGCCAGCGCCATACCTCCTCAGCGAGGACAGGACCAGGATGGCGGCAGCACGCTGGTCTTCGTCGATGTTGAAAACATCAACACGGCAAGCACCCCGACATCAGCCTCTGGTCGCGCTATGATGCCACCGCTCATCTTGATAATTTGCCTTTGGCCTCGCAGAGCGACGCTGCCGTGCGCGAGTTCCACATCGTCCAAGTTTCCAGTGGCAGTCAACACTGGAGCCTCAGCAAGTGCATCAATCCGGCCAAGGATAAAGGTACAAAATGACAGCGCCCGCAGGTTACGCAACGCTGATCGGCTAACAGTTCGCGGCGCGTTTCTTCGCTTTGGAACACCGACAAGGTGGTTAAACACGTGGTAACGTTTAAGCACATTTGTTCTTTTCTGGCCATGTTGAACGATTTGGAAGGTTTCATCCGGTATTGACTGTTTTTGGGGGTTTTTTCCCCTCCAGACTGCAAAGTAAGCAGCAAAGAGCGAGCCAAGCTTTGTTTCAGAGCGGCACCGTGCAAAGCTCGCCGAGGTGCGTCGTTGCCACGTACATGCTCAACCGCACACTTCAATCATTGATCGTTCCTCGTGTTTGTGTTTGAAGCTTCCTTGGACCGCGCCGAGATGTTCACCTTTGCCGATGTCAATCTGAGTGACGAGCGGGTACGCCAAGCGGCCGTCTTTTGTGCACATAGACCCACACGACTCGGTTTAGGGCTGTGGCGGGGTTCATTCTGCCCCTGTCCGCAATCCTGGCAAATTGTCTGATATTTGACAAAATGTGCGATTATAACGGCCGTACCATCGAATAGAGTTGGGACACTTGACGTCATCACCGTTGTCAATATGGGTGCAGATTGTAAGTTCGGCCACGCCCTGCGGCGACTTCTTCTTCTGCTGCCGCCGGACGTCCAAGGCTTGCCGTGCCGACGCCTGCTCCTCGGGGTCAAGGACGCCCTCCGGGGGCAGAAGCCTGGGCGAGGACTTGGTCCGCGTGGTCAACGAGTGCGACCGGCTGGACCTCAACATTATTGTCATCTGGAAGGTCAGGTTTGCATGCGTGTGTGCGTGTTTGTTCAGAAAAGTGTGTTACAGAAGGCTTGTACTTGCAATCTGAAGTGCTATTTTCATGTGTGCAGGCTTACGTGGTGGAGGACAGCAAGCAGCTGATCCTGGAAGGTCAACTCCACGTGGCGCTGCAGGCGGTGGGCGAAGAAGCCACTTCCCTCGCTCCCAAGCAGGTGACCACATCTTTGGATGCCTCGTTTTGTGTTTAGCGTATCACCATATCACCATGTGTGGGTGGCTTGACCCGATCCGGCTTCTCTTGAGCTGACTGTCTGTGCGTTCTTGTTACTATGTCACACACGCACACGAAGTGTTGTCGCGTTATCAGGACACTCAGGAGATGGTTCTGCTCAAGTTCAAGTCGGATCCGCCACCTCCCGCCGTGCCGCCATCCACGCAACTCTCACGACTCATCAAGAGCAACCTGCGCTACTCGGAGACATACGCGCATGACTTTGCACACGACAGGTGGCGCGCACACGTGGGCACATCCAAACGAGGTGGCCAAATGCACTTGTAAATATTGTTTATTGTGTGCAGTGTTTGTGTGGTTCCCGTTTGTTTGGTTTTGTCCAACTGCTGCCGGACTGATGTAGATATCACAGTAGACCTCAGGCACAAAACCACCAGGTGAGTGTGTGGCTTTTTCAAGTTTGGCCCTTGCCTGCTCACTCACACATACAAACACATTCACTTATGGACACACAGACATGCAAAAATTCATACGCAAGTACACTAAAACACACGCTAGGACTCCCCCCCCCCACCCCCCCCACCCCCCATCTTGTGTAGTTCTGAGTGGAGCGAGTGCGCGTGTAGCTTCACCTGGGTTGGCCAGACCCGCTACCGGCTGGCGCTTTGTCCCCGGCAGACGCGTGACCTGGAGCTGCAAGCCTGCTTCCTCATGCCCGGTGTCTACAACATCAACACGCACGCAGTCTGCGCCGCGCCGTGCCTCAATGGCCATCACCGTGACGCCGCCGACGCCCAAACGGAGGTTGTGCAGCACGGCGCCGGACCAGCGCTTATCGTCATCAACGACAGCAGCCAATGACATTGGCGCAACACGCACCGCAAGGGCCAACGTGAAGAAGAGCCCAAAAGGGAGGCTAGTGTCCTGGACTTTCATCAGGAGCTTTCATGCAACCACTAACTGCAGTGTGCGTGCATGCCACCAGATGACAGCATTAGTCGGTCCTTTGGGTCTCATCAAGGTCAGCTTCAATTGACATTTGGGAAGTTGCAAGGTAAAAAAAAAAAAGCAATGTGGTTCACTTTTGACCAAGAAACTGAAAAAGTGCAGCATGTCTTAAATGTTTGACGAGCCCTCCCCCATGAATGCTGCGGGATGCCGCGATTATGAAATCGGTGCCGGTGTCCGAGCGCGACAAACTCAGATTATAAAGCGAACAATCTTGAGTTTTGTTTTTAAGTCTGACAATGACGTCACCTTTTGTGTTTATGGTGTATTATATTTATAACACTTATCATGTACATAGAAAATAAACCAACTAATTCTCCATTGACAGTGTCAACATTTGGGCTTATTTTTTGGTTTGCTTACTTGGTTTTGCCTTCTAGTTATAGTTGAGCTCACCCGGTTGTATACAGTCACCACATGTAGAATTTGACTACAGCCTAAATGTTAATTACTTATATAGATATAATCAACATGCTTTAGTAAGAGAATGACCTGCATTGCTAGTATGTGAGGTGAATTTCCTTTCTAGGGATTAAAATTAGTGGATTGTGGCAGAAGCAAGAAGCACGTCTTTAACTGCCAACAAATGAACGAAGACAATATTACACGACAAAGAACGCACGTATAAAGCTTCCCTTAACTGCCTGCCTATAATGTTTAAAATATTACGACTAATGCCATTCTTCCAAGACCTTAATACATGTACAGTATTAACTTTATTATTTAGCTCAGCAACGTCAAACACCTGCGTGAAGCTGGCCCCCCACCCCCCGCAAAATTTAAGCAAAATAGTCTGTTTCGTTTGTGCTGGTTTGTGCAGCAAAAATGTTCGGTTGTGCTGCTATGGTATTTTAGTTATGAACGATTCTTTTATAGGTTATCCAGAGTTCACCCAGCCCCCCCATCTGCTCAAAATGAACCCAAAATGGTACCGTTCGTTTGTGCTTCGTTAGTGCTGGTTTGTGCAGCAAAAATTTTCGTTTGTGCTACTTCCGTTTCGGAGATATTACACATTTATTTTATAGCGATGACGTCACCCAGCCCCCCACCTGTCTCCAAATGGACCCAAAATGGTACCGTTCGTTTGTGCAGGTTTGTGCAGCAAAAAAATTCGTTTGTGCTGCTGTGGTGAATGGTCTTTGTTGTTTCGCTGGTCTCCAAAAAAACACTCAGTGGACGATGGCTGGTCCGGGTAAGGAAGCACTTCGGTGACACACGGCTGATTGGGAAAAGATTTATTCAACCGATGTCAAAGTGATGTCTCTCCAAAAGTTTGAGTGGCCCCAAGAGCAAAGATGTTTCAGCTCTTGACAGCACAGATGTTCGCCCCAAAAAGGCCCTCGCGCTTCTTGCTCTTGCCCCTTGCGCCCCTGCGCCTTTCGCGCTCCTGCGCGCTCCTCGCACTCTCGTTCCTCCTCGCGTTCTTGACCTCCTTCTATCTGTTCTCCCCCATCATTTGTACCTCGTAAGACAACAGCTGCGGTCCGAGTCTCACTCTATTGGTTACTTCCGATGCCCTTAAAAGTGCATGGACAAAGGTATTCCTGGTCACGGACGAATGGCCCTTCCATATTCTAAGCACCTACACATTGCTGAAACTAGATCTTCTCTGTACCGCAAAAATAGCTTAGGGTCTTCTCACTGCTGCAAGGTCGCCATTTAAGGTGACATACAGTGACGCATAGAATCCAAAATTTACCTCACTGCTTCCGTTTCGGAGATATTACACATTTATTTTATAGCGATGACGTCAGGTAGCCCCGCCCCTTTGTTTACTTCCAAACGACCCAAAATAGTGCCGTTCGTTGGTGTTTCGCTTGTGCTGGTTTGTGCTGCAAAAATGGTACCGATTGTGCCGGCTGCTACGGTTTTGCAGATATTACACATTTAATTTATAGCGAAGACGTCACCCAGCCTCACGTCACTGTATTTTGTCGCAAATTTCAAGCTCCTGGAATGCTCCTGATGCAGGACGAATACAAGGTAAATATGTTCTTAGCCTTTTTTTTCTTTTTTTATCTTACAGAAAACTTTCACTGCGGGGAATGGATTTGAGTACGAGGATATTTCTGTAATTATGTTTATTGTGCTCATTGATCAATTTCCTTGTTTTCAATAAGCCTATGTGATCTTTTTTTTTCAATTACATCTGACATGCAAAAGGTTAACCGCAACCTAAATACCCTGATGAGTCTATGTCTGCTCCAAAACATTTTTTTCCAACAATTCAAACAATGAATCACTGCACTGTGTAGAACACAGCATGTGGGAAGATCTTAGTATTTACTGATGCTGCTTTCACTCCACTTCCCAGGTCATTATAGATCTCCCAGGCATATGAAGTCCTCCTGCAGTATGCCACATAATGCCCGAGAGAATCCTGTGTCAGTCCTGGTTCAAAGCCAATGACTGCTCTCAAAGTAAAGGTCTTCTCTTTTAGCTCCAGACTGGAGGGAAATTCAAGCAAGGCAACTTCCTTGCAACTGCTACCAAGGTTAGTGTCAATCCACACAAACTCTCCCAGATTGTAGCTGTGAGTAACATTACCTGAACACAGAGCCTTGCCTGTATTGTTGTCCTGTGTTTTGAATGAAGACGGACACTGGGAAGGATTTCCAATTGGCCTGAGGCAGAGAGAGTCAGGAAGGCTGAGTCCCTCTTCAGCAGCAGTCTGAAGAGAAGCCATGCCACAGGTCTGCAGGACAGCAACGTTTGGACAAACAAGTGAAACTTGCCTTGTTACTTGTTGGCTTAAACTGCAGTACTGTGAGGAGCATTGTTTTATCAAATAAACACTTGGGATATTCCTCATTGCGCTCTCAATTACAGTGGAGATGTGGCATTGCGCATCAATTTGGAGAGCACCAGAGGTCAGGAGGACAGGTTTGAATATTTCCCCCAGCAGTTATGCCCTCTGTGAGTATACCTATGGGTTCACACTCTGTGTTGTGATGGTTTTCACCAGGTGGAGGAATTGGTTCCCACGTTCATAGTTCAGAACAGTCTTTTCAAATGAAAAACTTTCACAGAAAGAACAGCATAAGCATTGCAACACAGAATCAAATGCACAAGTATTGAGCACAAACACTTTTGATGTGCAAAGTTTAACAGGCTGTTGATGGTTCCCGTTTTTCAACAATGGTACCTTGACTTTTTTCCAGCCCACTTGTGTGTCAATATGCAGCCATTCAGGACAAGGAGAGAGATATGAAGTTATCTTTCTTTTTTTCGGTGGGACCGCTAAACCTCTCCAGTTTTCAACTGCACTGTCAGTAGATGCATCTGGCTGCAGATTTTTCTCCCCTTTTGTTTACTACTTCAGTTTGAGAAGTACTGCAGACATTGTCAGGCTCTCTGACGGTCGTGGCATCACACACATCACTCTTTTGTTTTGCAAAGCAAATCCGCATGTTTCACTCAATGAAGGAAAGATGACGAGCAACAAAGCGGTCCACACGAATGGGTAGGCTTTCATGCTTGAAAAGGCCTTTTTTTATGTTTTTGAACTCTGCTTCAACAGCTGCGGAACTTGCAGTGATGCTGGCGCTTTTGAAGAGAGGGACCATTATTGCTGTCCAGAGTGGCAAGTAACTTCCAAGTCTTGTTATTTGGGGAATAATCTCAGGGAGGAAGTGGGTGTTGTCTCTATCCCCATCAGCCATGGCAAGTGACCTGCTCTCCTCACATATTTCTGTCACCCACTCTCGGACATTAGTCTGGATGTGCTGATTTAATCCATCACTTGGTTCTTGTCCCTCAACTTCCTCATCTGAAATGGGGACAAATTCTTCTGCGATTTGCGCTCTCAAGTATTTCTTGCACCTTTCTGATGGGATAGGGGCTCCAGAATTGTCATTACCCTCCGTCTCACTCAGTGCCACAATGGTGATAGCACGAAGAAGTTATTTTGCATGTTGCAAACATTGTGACTTAAGAAGCTGTGCTATTGACCTAACAAAGAAATCCTTAAAACGAGGTCTTTTGTTTTTCAGGCAGTCCCATCGGCAGATCATCTTAATGCAATGTGCTACATCTACCCTGACAAAACATGGGGGTAGATGTCCAGGTTGATTCCCACGTGAAATGTTATAGCACTCATTTATGTAGCTCTTCAGATCAGGATGAGGGGTAAAAGCTTTGACTAGAGCTCCAAGAATGGCCAGAGAAAAGCCACTCACTGCTTTTTTAGGAACAGATGCACCTGCATGGATCCATTCCTTCAGCCACTGTGTGATAGCATTAACATCTTTCTTCTCTGACAGCATCTGCATGACTGGGACACTGGAGCTGGTATGCCCTGTCATAACACCCTGATACAGGAAGATATGGCCAAACATGCCATTCGGCCTCATCAGTTTTTTAACTATTGAGCCAGTTGCATCAACACATAATATTGGGTGGGATTTCTTTAAGCTCTTGTACACATGCATTTGTGTTTGACTCCAATAGTGACAGAAGAACTTGTCAAGTCCAATGTCTTTGATGCTGTCACTGTGAGGTGCACTGTATTTCAACATCTGCAATGATAAAATTGGATTTTGGTCACCTAATGCCAAATCATTTTTCTCTTGCTTTGCCTTGCGGACGGTGGCCAAATTTGGCAGGTGGCTTGGCTCAGGGTCTCCGAAGTCCATCGATTTATTTGCCTGTGATGCTCGCCATACATGTGGTTCCATCCTGCCCTCACAAAGTTCCTTGGCTACCTGCACACGCAACTGTTCAGATAGAAACCGCTTTGAGCTACCAGTGTGTAGGGAGTCATCACTGTTCTTAATGAAACAGTTCAATATTATTGGACTGTTAATTTCTGGCTCCCCACTACAATTAATGTTGAGAAGGCCATGACACTCCTTGCAGTATCCTCTGATTTCGATATAATTATTTGAGACCAATGGATAGACCTTGGCTCTTTTAAAAACAAATGTGCAAGGAGTTTTGACTGTTTTCCAGATTTGTTCATTTAGGATGTGGGTCCAGGTGCCAGGCTTCAAAATTGTATATTCTCTTTTTCGGGTTCAACTGTTCTTATCTCTGTATTCAGCCTTTTCCGGAATAAATTCCATCCACTTGTCAAAAGGAATATGAAGCTGAAAGGACTGTTCAGGTCCTTATTCCGAGCTTGCTTCACTGCTAGTTTCAGGATCAGTTTCATCATGACTGAATCCCAGAGCTGACAAGATATTGCGTCTGTTTGTTTTTACAAAGGTGTACAGAGCCTTTGCAGACATCTTCTTTTCCAACTGGTCACTCAGATCTGTCCACACAGTAGCGCTTGGAGTGGCTACGTTACCATTTTCAAGTATGGCCTCTTTTGATGAGCAGAGAACTGCAACAATTAAATCATTGTCTACTGCTGGTTGTTTGGGCATCTAGTTGAAGGACAAATATAAATATAATCAGGATTCATTGCTTGAATAATTAAAATTACACATGCGTGATCATTATAATTGCTATGCATGGACGGAAAAATGATGCAAAGGGAAAAATATTTTGACATCAAAATGTATCAAGCATGCTTTCTTTAGTAATTTAGTTTTCTTGGTCAGTGCAAATTACACATGTATAATAAGACAATGTTAGCCAACTAACTATTCAGACTACCTAGGGTGTTTTTAATTCTATATTGTAGGAACTTTTTTTTTTTACATTTTACTTACATTGGTCAATGGTCACTTCCCAGAAAAAGACGCTTTCTGTCACTCACTGTTATTAAATCTTCGGAGATAGTTGTGCATTTGTCGCTTGAAAAAGTTGCACGTCTTTGTTTTTCGCCACCCTGTTGCGATATGTCTTACAGGTGCGCTTGATTTGGTTCCCCCGTGAGATTTTGTTTCCCCTGCCGCGGGAGCGCGCACACCTTATTTGGAAACCGAAAAACCGATGTCGTACGGCGTCAGCACTACGTTGTTTTCAATAAAAACATGAAGAACTCACGTTTGCGTCAGTCAATTTTCATTTTTATAAAGGATTATTCTCATTTGATGTCTTTAAATACATCCGCGTTTTGCCATTGAAGCGGGGTGCATTCAAAGACCAGTCGTACAGACGGAATACTCATTAATTCACCAAAAAGCAACAATATAATTACGTGAGCTCTTTGCATAAACCTCGATGCAAAGAAACTCCTCTTTTTGGGTACAGGCTACAAGGAGTATGTATTACAAAGGAGACTTTATACTTAATTGTGATCATCATTCATCCATCCATCCATTTTATTTTATTACTCAGGTATTTTCAAAGCAAATTAATATCGTTGCATTTATTAATTTGCTTTAACATGACAGCGCAATATAATTAAAAGCTGACACTATAGCAATGTCAAACGTGTTCATTTAAGAAAAAGCCACACACGTTTTGTCATCAAATCTTTCATAACGAGAATGATTTCAGTGAATTGATTTGAATGAATAATTGAGAAGACATTTCAGTTCTGAAGGCTCCTTTTGTCCCAAGCAAAGTGACAGATGGTGGGGAGGGGGGATATAAATTGTAACAAAAACTCTATAAAAAATGTCAAGCCATGAGGATATGTTTACCCCCCCCCCCCCCCTTTATTTTAAGAACGGTGAGTGCTGGACTCCAGCTGTTTTTTTTCTGTCTCCCTGGGGGTCTGTTCAAGTTGTGTGGGAAATTTAAACAGGTCCCCTCATTCCTAGGCCAAATTACATGGGGGGAACAAATCCCCACAGCTGCCCCGTGAGAATATGTCCCCCCCCCCTTATTTTGAGAACCGTGAGTGCTGGACTCCAGCAGTTTTTTTTCTGTCTTCCTGGGGGTCCTTTCAGGTTGTGTGGAAAATGTGAACAGGTTCCCTCATTCCTAGGCCAAATTACAAGGGGGGAACAAATCCTCACAGCTGCCCGTGAGGATATGTTCCCCCCCCTTATTTTGAGAACGGTGAGTGCTGGACTCCAGCTGTTTCTTTTTCTGTCTCCCTGGGAGTCTTTTCAGGTTGTGTGCCAAATTTGAACAGGTTCCCTCATTCCTAGGCCAAATTACAAGGGGGTTACAAATCCTCACAGCTGACCCGTGAGAATATGTCCACCCCTCCCCCCCTTATTTTGAGAACCGTGAGTGCTGGACTCCAGCAGTTTTTTTTCTGTCTTCCTGGGGGTCCTTTCAGGTTGTGTGGAAAATTTGAACAGGTTCCCTCATTCCTAGGCCAAATTACAAGGGGGGAACAAATCCTCACAGCTGCCCCGTGAGGATATGTTCCCCCCTCTTACTTTGAGAACGGTGAGTGCTGGACTCCAGCAGTTTTTTTTCTGTCTTTCTGGGGGTCCTTTCAGGTTGTGTGGAAAATTTGAACAGGTTCCTTCATTCCTAAGCCAAATTACAGGGGGGGGGGGGGGGGGGGGGGGGGAACAAATCCTCACAGCTGCCCGTGAGGATATGTTCCCCCCCCTTATTTTGAGAACGGTGAGTGCTGGACTCCAGCTGTTTCTTTTTCTGTCTCCCTGGGGGTCTTTTCAGGTTGTGTGCCAAATTTGAACAGGTTCCCTCATTCCTAGGCCAAATTACAAGGGGGTTACAAATCCTCACAGCTGTCCCGTAAGAATATGTCCCCCCCCCCCCCCCTTATTTTGAGAACCGTGAGTGCTGGACTCCAGCAGTTTTTTTTCCGTCTTCCTGGGGGTCCTTTCAGGTTGTGTGGAAAATTTGAACAGGTTCCCTCATTCCTAGGCCAAATTACAAGGGGGGAACAAATCCTCACAGCTGCCCCGTGAGAATATGTTCCCCCCCCCCTTATTTTGAGAACGGTCAGTGCTGGACTCCAGCAGTTTTTTTTCTGTCTTCCTGGGGGTCCTTTCAGGTTGGGTGGCACATTTGAACAGGTTCCCTCCCTTAAACATATCCTCACGGCTTGACATTTTTTATAGAGTTCTTGTTACAATTTTTATCCCCCCTCCCCACCATCTGTCACTTTGCTTGGGACAAAAGGAGCCTTCAGAACTGAAATTTCTTCTCAATTATTCATTCAAATCAATTCACTCAAATCATTCTCGTTATGAAAGATTTGATCACAAAACGTGTGTGGCTTTTTCTTAAATGAACACGTTTGACATTGCTGTAGTGTCAGCATTTAATTATATTGCGCTGTCATGTTAAAGCAAATTAATAAATGCAACAATATTAATTTGCCTTGAAAATACCTGAGTAATAAAATAAAATGGATGGATGGATGAATGATGATCACAATTAAGTATAAAGTCTCCTTTGTAATCTATACTCCTTGTAGCCTGTACCCAAAAAGAGGAGTTTCTTTGCATCGAGGTTTATGCAAAGAGCTCACGTAATTATATTGTTGCGTTTTGGTGAAGTGGTTGAGTATTCCGCCTGTACGACTGGTCTTTGAATGCACCCCGCTTCAATGGCAAAACGCGGATGAATTTAAAGATATCAAATGAGAATAATCCTTTATAAAAATTAAAATTGACTGACGCAAACGTGAGTTCTTCATGTTTTTATTGAAAACAACGTAGTGCTGACGCCGTACGACGCCGTACGACATCGGTTTTCGCTTTCCCGCGGCAGGGGGAACGAAATCTCACGGGGGAACCAAATCAAGCACAACACCTGTCTGCAGAGGTCACTTGGCATGGTAATTAGTTGGATAATACATGTGTAAGAATTAAGGAGTTATCATGATGTCAAGTGGAAAAGAATAAACATGACAGGGGGTTAATGAAGAAGCATGATTTTAATAATGAAAAATTGCAATGGCACAAACAAATGGTTAATTAACGATCCATGGAGCAAGGATTTGACATCTCTAGAAAATAAATTAGTATTAAATAAATGACAAATTGAATGATTCACTGAACGCCAACAATTTTTTTTGCGGCACAATCGGTACCATTTTTGCAGCACAAACCAGCACAAACGAAACACAAACGAACGGCACTATTTTGGGTCGTTTGGAAATAAACAAGGGGGCGGGGCTACCTGACGTCATCGCTATAAAATAAATGTGTAATATCTCCGAAACGGAACCAGCACAAACGAAATTTTTGCTGCACAAACCTGCACAAACGAAGCACAAACGAACGGTACCATTTTGGGTCCATTTGGAGACAGGTGGGGGGGGGGGGGGGCTGGGTGACGTCATCGCAATAAAATAAATGTGTAATATCTCCGAAACGGAAGCAGCACAAACGAAACTTTGCTGCACAAACCAGCACTAACGAAGCACAAACGAACGGTACCATTTTGGGTCCATTTTGAGCAGATGGGGGGCTGGGTGAACTCCGGATGACCTATAAAAGAATCGTTCATAACTAAAAAACCATCGCAGCACAAACAAAATGTTTTGCTGCACAAACGAAGCACAAACGAACGGTACCATTTTGGGTCCATTTGGAGACAGGTGGGGGGCTGGGTGACGTCATCGCTATAAAATAAATGTGTAATATCTCCGAAACGGAAGCAGCACAAACGAAAATTTTTGCTGCACAAACGAAGCACAAACGAACGGTACAATTTTGGGTCCATTTGGAGACAGGTGGGGGGCTGGGTGACGTCATTGCTATAAAATAAATGTGTAATATCTCCGAAACGGAAGTAGCACAAACGAACATTTTTTGCTGCACAAACTGTAGTGATAGGCGGGGTAGGAACCGTTGTGAGGGTTGTATGTTGCTGGGGGGAGAGCACAATAAAGTATGTTCCGTCTTGACATGAACGAGCGTCTGTCCCGTCTCTGCCTTAAGGGTTTCTATGTACCTATTAAACAATAGAACATGGTGTCAGAAGTGGGATCCAAAAGTGTCGAAGCGAAGAGACTACTGGACTAGAGTAAGTCCCAAGCAAGACAGGACGTTGAAAGTGATAAAAGTAACTTCAGTCCGCTAGCACGGCTAGGCAGGAGCTAACGCTAAGGGAGACGAGGAAGAAAACAACGAGGCTCGAAAAGATGGCGCAATATCAAGTAATGCCACCGGAAAAATTCACGTTCAAGGCAGAAGACTGGCCCAAATGGATAAAACGCTTTGAGAGGTTTCGCATCGCATCAGGTTTGGAAACTCAAGCGGAGGAGAACCAAGTGAATGCACTAATCTACAGTATGGGAGAAGAAGCGGAGGACATTTTGGTTTCCCTCCACCTCACCCCAGAACAAATGAGTGAGTACTGCAGAGTCACGCAGAGACTGGATGCTCACTTTGTAGCTCGGAGAAATATAATTTTTGAAAGAGCTAAGTTTAATCAGCGGCAGCAAGAGATAGGCGAGTCGGCAGACAGCTTTATCACCGCGCTTCATTGTTTAGCTGAACACTGTGGATATGGACAACTACACGATGAGATGGTCAGAGATAGGCTTGTAGTTGGACTTCGAGACAAGCGTTTGTCAGAACTGTTGCAACTGGATCCAGAACTTACATTAGAAAAAGCAGTTACAAAAGCCAAACAGAGTGAAATGGTCAAGAAACAACAAGAAATGCTGAAAACAAACTTCAAGGGAGACGTCGTTAATACTCAACTTGATAGTGTACGCATCAAACCACAAGGGGGCGCCAGACCCAAACAAAACAAAATGCAGTGGAAACCAGGATTTTCCACCAAAGCCAAACCATGCACAAGATGTGGAGACACAAAAGGTCACGCTTATCAGCAATGCCCGGCTAAAGATGCCTCATGCAATAATTGCAAGAAGAAGGGACATTTTGCTAGAATGTGCAGGTCCACGAAAATGTATGAGGTCAATCTAGAAAGATTAGAGGATTTTTCTTCAGAGGATATTTCATTTTTGGGTTCATTGGCTTGTGAATCTTCAGATCCGTGGATGACAGAAATAGAAATGGACAAGTCTAACGCTGTGTTTAAAATTGACACAGGCGCGGATGTGACAGCAGTTCCAGCTGGCATGTATGTAAAAGGACAATTCAAAGAACTAAAGCAAACCAGAAAAGTGCTGATGGGGCCAGGCAGGTCGCAGTTAAAGGTTAAAGGCAAGTTTTCGGCGACTCTCAAAAGAAGAGACAAAAGCATAATGGAGGACATTTATGTGGTTGAAGGGCTAAGTACAGCGTTACTGAGCAGACAAGCAGCCACTGCATTACAGCTAGTGGCTAGGCTTGATACAGCTACTTTGGACAATAAAGAGACAATCAAGCAGGAATTTCCAGAGCTATTCACAGGGCTTGGAATCATGAAAGGAGAATACCATATTGTACTTAAACCAGAAGCACAACCATTCTCCGTTTCAACTCCACGACGCATTTCTATCCCTTTACTGCCAAAGGTTAAAGAGGAACTTTCTCGTATGGAGCAACAAGGAGTCATCTCCAAGGTGGAGCAGCCTACAGAATGGTGTGCACCTATGGTGGTGGTTCCCAAGCCCGCACGTGACAGAGTGAGAATATGTTCAGACCTCACTCAACTAAATAAGTCTGTTTTGAGAGAAAGGCACCAGCTACCTTCAGTTGAAAACACGCTTGGACAGCTTTCAGGTGCCAAGGTCTTTTCAAAACTAGATGCCAATGCAGGTTTCTGGCAGATTCCTCTTTCAAAAGACTCATCACTGCTCACAACCTTTATCACTCCTTTTGGTCGCTATTGCTACAATCGACTGTGCTTTGGACTATCTTCAGCACCAGAACACTTTCAGAAACGCATGCAGCAAATCCTAGAAGGCCTGGAGGGAGTGGTGTGTCAGATGGATGACGTCCTCATCTGGGGAGTGGATCAGAAAGAGCACGACAAAAGACTAAGGGAAGCTCTCACACGTCTACGGGACGCGGGCATGACACTTAATGATAAGTGTGAATTTTCAAAGACTAAAATCAAGTTCCTGGGTCAGATCATTCAGGCAACTGGAGTTAGCCCCGACCCAGAGAAATTAAATGCAGTGAAAGCCATGAAGGAACCAACCAACATTTCCGAGGTGAGAAGATTTCTGGGAATGGCAAATCACTTGGGAAAGTTTTTGCCACACTTAGCAGAAAAGACACGTCCACTCAGAGATCTGTTAAGAAAAACAAACATGTGGTCATGGGGACCTCAGCAGATTCAGGCTTTTGAAAGCATAAAAATAGACTTGACAACACCTCCTGGGCTGGCATTGTATGATCCTTCAGCTGATACGCTAGTCTCAGCAGATTCATCTTCTTATGGACTGGGTGCTGTATTGTTGCAGAAAACAAGCAGTATGGACTGGAAACCAGTGGCGTATGCATCACGCGCATTGAGCACCACCGAGCAGCGCTACGCGCAAATTGAGAAGGAAGCGCTAGCCACAACGTGGGCATGTGAGAGGTTTGCAGAGTTTTTGATTGGAAAGGACTTTCACATTCAAACTGACCACAAACCTCTAGTCCCTCTGCTGGGCGCGAGAAATCTGGACGAACTACCTCCACGTATACAACGCCTGAAAATGCGTCTCATGAGATTTTCATTCACCATATCCCATGTGGCGGGCAAAGAAATCGCAACGGCTGATGTTCTATCAAGAGCACCGGTGACGTCTTCGGAGGACAGATTACGGGAGGAGGAGATCAACCTCTACGCCGACGCCGTAGTGGACAGCCTCCCTGCAACTGAGAAGAGACTTAAAGAGATTCAGTCTCATCAGGACAAAGATGACATTTTGCGACAGCTTAAGCAGTTCTGTGTAAGTGGTTGGCCAGACAAGTTTTCGATTGAAAAGACTTTTATGCCATATTTCCCTTTTGCAGGTGAACTGACTGTTCAGAATGGGTTGTTGTTATTAGGCTGTAGGCTGGTCATTCCAAAAACACTCAGAGATGACATGCTAAACAAACTTCACGAAGGTCACTTAGGAATTACTAAGTGCCGAGAACGTGCTAAACAATCTGTGTGGTGGCCAGGTCTTAGCAAAGATTTAAAGCAACTCATTGAGAAGTGTGACACATGTGCCCGTGAGCGAGTTAACAACAGAGAGACAATGTTAGGAACTGAGTTTCCTTCAAGACCATGGTGTACAGTCGGGGTAGATTTGTTTCAGTTCGGTAAAAACCAGTATCTTGCGGTTGTAGATTACTTTTCACGGTTTTGTGAGGTAGCCAAGCTTTCGTGTACAACTTCGGACGCTGTGATTACCCACTGTAAATCTATTTTTGCTCGACATGGTATCCCTGTGGTTGTACGCTCAGATAATGGTCCGCAATTTGCATCTGAAGAGTTCAGAAGGTTTGCACGGATGTGGGGGTTTTCACATGTCACATCCAGTCCACATTTCCCACAGAGTAATGGGGAGGTGGAGCGGGCAATAAGGACTGTCAAAAGTCTACTAAAAAAGTCCAGTGATCCCTACTTAGCTTTAATGGCTTACCGTGCCGCACCTTTAGCAAATGGTTGTAGTCCAACTGAACTGCTAATGGGGCGTAAAATACGTACTACTGTTCCGGTCATTCCCTCTCAGCTAGATCCGAAAGGAGCGGATTTGGAAGATGTGAAGAGGAAGGAGCAGAGCTACAGACAAAAACAAAAACTGAATTTTGACAAACGACATAGAGCTCACACATTGCCTGCCTTACAACCTGGAGACCATGTGTGGGTCAAGGACATGCAACAGAGAGGTACTGTAGTGTCCACAGCGAACACACCAAGATCCTACATCGTCGAAACATCTGGGGGAAATCTCCGGCGAAACAGGTATCATCTCTCACGCACACCTGTGGCTCCAGAACCACACATCACTGTCCCTGATATGGGGGAAAGCAACTCTACAGAGACTCTGAAAGGACCGGTCTCTCCTGTTGTACTCTCTGGTTCACCAGAATCTGAGAGACGCTATCCTTCTCGCGTCGGGAAGACCCCAGAGTACCTTAAAGATTATGTTACTTGAGTTCACATGTTTAACTTCAGGGTCTGGGCTGTCAGATTTGGTAATACCAATTATTTAATAGTTAAGTTGTTGCCACTGGGTTCATATATTGGGATGGTATTGAGTTGTAAAACATTTCACCTTTTTCAGCTTGTTGTTGAGGAAATAATCTGTTGTACTAATTTTCGACACAAAGTTTATTTCCCATTGAGAAAGGGGGATGTAGTGATAGGCGGGGTAGGAACCGTTGTGAGGGTTGTATGTTGCTGGGGGGAGAGCACAATAAAGTATGTTCCGTCTTGACATGAACGAGCGTCTGTCCCGTCTCTGCCTTAAGGGTTTCTATGTACCTATTAAACAATAGAACACAAACCAGCACTAACGAAGCACAAACGAATGGTACCATTTTGGGTCCATTTTGAGCAGATGGGGGGCTGGGCGAACTCTGGATGACCTATAAAAGAATCGTTCATAACTAAAAAAACCATAGCAGCACAAACGAAATTTTTGCTGCACAAACCAGCACAAACGAAGCACAAACGAAACAGACTATTCTGCTTAAATTTTGCGGGGGGTGGGGGGCCAGCTTCACGCAGGTACAGCACACTGATATAAAATCAAGTTTGCGGCACTACCAGTTCTCCCAAAAGGGAGCGGTAACGCGTAACTTGCCGACAGTCCGCCGGCGAAGAAGATAAGCTTACCAAAGAAGAAAAAATACAATCGCAACGGCGGGCCAACATGGAGGCAGTTTTTAGCGATGTTGTCAAAGTCATAATTAGATGTCGACACTGTGATGAAAGGTACTTTGGTATTTTGTTTTTGTTTTGTCATTTGACAAGTTAGCCGCGTACGCGTCCTGCTTGAGCGCCCGACTCTCACGCGCGAGTTGCGCTACCTGCGTGTACTGTCATTGTACTGTCAAGTTCTCTTTGTTCTTTCTTTGTAATTCATTGTATCTGTCTCGTATTGGCTTTTGTTTTGTGCAGCCAGGTTGGCCTTGCATCCGAAGCTCTTTTACTTTACCTGGATAAGTTACTGATTTCGGAGGAAAAAAAATAGAATGGTTTCATCTGTATGATAAGGTATGTTTTCCTGTTAATACAGAAAAGCACGCATCCGCGTCACCATTGAGCGTCAGTCGAGCACAAGTGCCGTTTGCAAACGAGTGAGTATGGCATTTATTTCGAATAAGAAAGTCCTTGAGCACTCCTTGCTTTAAATTATTGCATATTTCAAGAGCAGTCAGTCCTCTAGCGAAACGCCAACATAAAATGTGGCAAACCTCGGGATCATTTACAACATTTAGGACTCTTACCAGCTGGCCTACTGTTACTTTTTGCCTTTGTTATTGTCTTAGTTGCTTTGGATTGCTGACTTGTAACTTTGGCTCTTGTTGGTTTTCTTTGTGGCAGCCTTTTCTAGAAGCCTATTGAGTTACGCTCATATATGTCTTTTCTTTACCCACTCTGTGGTATGAATGCTGGTGGAAACCCTTTAATGGGAGATTTAAGTGAAGCGACCTGAAATCCATTGTCTCTCTTCTGCTCATCAGGATCTTTTGGTAAGATTGACCAATGACGAGGATCCGCATTTTTTCTTCAGCCTCACAATCTCTGAGGAAGATTTCCAAAGGTTTGCCTAAGAAGTAGCCACGATTCCATTTCCTGCATCAATGTGCTTTTTTTTTCAAGTGCTCTTTTATTTTTCTGTTTAGTTTGAAAGTCCAGCAGGAGTTATTGATTGAATTTGCGTCATTCCCTGAGATGCTGGTGCAGCTTCTTCGTCAATGTCAGTCAGAGCAGAATTGCAGCCATCCCAGGTACTCCGCTGCCCCCCCACCTACCCCCCCTCGACATCAAGATGTTTTCGCTATGGGAGCCGCTTGTTTTTTAAAAAAAATAAATTTAATTCATTTGATTTTTTTGATGGTGTGCAGGTTCCAGCTGCTGTTCTCATGCGACTCGCCGTCACTGGATGGCCCCGGCCAGCTGAGCGTGATGGAGACCAACTCCTTTAAGCACAGCAACCAGCTTTCTCTGCGGCTGACGCAGGGCTCTGACAAGCACGTCAAAGACTACCTGGCTGCCTGTCTGGCCTCTGTCAAGGTGACACCAAGCTGCCCTCGTTACATCAAACTTGAAGACAGAGGTAAGTGGTTTCCCAAAAACTTCACATCTTTTATTTTGAAATTCACACCCAATTCCTTTTTCCCTTCTCATTTCTACATTTTTCAACCGATTCAACCCATTCCAACTTTCAACTGTTCATCATCTTTCTACCTATTCCACAACTTCCCACTTCCCAAAAACTTCACATCTTTTATTTTGAAATTCACACCCAATTCCTTTTTCCCTTCTCATTTCTACATTTTTCAACCGATTCAACCCATTCCAACTTTCAACTGTTCATCATTTTTCTACCTATTCCACAACTTCCCACTTACCAAAAACTTCACATCTTTTATTTTGAAATTCACACCCAATTTCGTTTTCCCTTCTCATTTCTACATTTTTCAACCGATTCAACCCATTCCAACTTTCAACTGTTCATCATTTTTCTACCTATTCCACAACTTCCCACTTACCAAAAACTTCACATCTTTTATTTTGAAATTCACACCCAATTCCTTTTTCCCTTCTCATTTCTACATTTTTCAACCGATTCAACCCATTCCAAATTTCAACTGTTCATCATTTTTCTACGTATTCCACAACTTCCCAAAAACTTCACATCTTTTATTTTGAAATTCACACCCAATTCCTTTTTCCCTTCTCATTTCTACATTTTTCAACCGATTCAACCCATTCCAACTTTCAACTGTTCATCATTTTTCTACCTATTCCACAACTTCCCACTTAACAAAAACTTCACATCTTTTATTTTGAAATTCACCACAAATTCTCCAAATATTCTACATTTCTCAAGTAATTCAACACGTTTCCACATCGTTCGGCAGCATTCCCCGAAGAAGTTATTCATACATTTCGCCTTCACACGCAATTTCTCCGGAAATTGCAAAATTCTAGTTGTCTTAGTTGCTTTGGATTGCTGACTTGTAACTTTGGCTCTTGTTGGTTTTCTTTGTGGCAGCCTTTTCTAGAAGCCTATTGAGTTACGCTCATATATGTCTTTTCTTTACCCACTCTGTGGTATGAATGCTGGTGGAAACCCTTTAATGGGAGATTTAAGTGAAGCGACCTGAAATCCATTGTCTCTCTTCTGCTCATCAGGATCTTTTGGTAAGATTGACCAATGACGAGGATCCGCATTTTTTCTTCAGCCTCACAATCTCTGAGGAAGATTTCCAAAGGTTTGCCTAAGAAGTAGCCACAATTCCATTTCCTGCATCAATGTGCTTTTTTTTTCAAGTGCTCTTTTATTTTTCTGTTTAGTTTGAAAGTCCAGCAGGAGTTATTGATTGAATTTGCGTCATTCCCTGAGATGCTGGTGCAGCTTCTTCGTCAATGTCAGTCAGAGCAGAATTGCAGCCATCCCAGGTACTCCGCTGCCCCCCCACCTACCCCCCCTCGACATCAAGATGTTTTCGCTATGGGAGCCGCTTGTTTTTTAAAAAAAATAAATTTAATTCATTTGATTTTTTTGATGGTGTGCAGGTTCCAGCTGCTGTTCTCATGCGACTCGCCGTCACTGGATGGCCCCGGCCAGCTGAGCGTGATGGAGACCAACTCCTTTAAGCACAGCAACCAGCTTTCTCTGCGGCTGACGCAGGGCTCTGACAAGCACGTCAAAGACTACCTGGCTGCCTGTCTGGCCTCTGTCAAGGTGACACCAAGCTGCCCTCGTTACATCAAACTTGAAGACAGAGGTAAGTGGTTTCCCAAAAACTTCACATCTTTTATTTTGAAATTCACACCCAATTCCTTTTTCCCTTCTCATTTCTACATTTTTCAACCGATTCAACCCATTCCAACTTTCAACTGTTCATCATCTTTCTACCTATTCCACAACTTCCCACTTCCCAAAAACTTCACATCTTTTATTTTGAAATTCACACCCAATTCCTTTTTCCCTTCTCATTTCTACATTTTTCAACCGATTCAACCCATTCCAACTTTCAACTGTTCATCATTTTTCTACCTATTCCACAACTTCCCACTTACCAAAAACTTCACATCTTTTATTTTGAAATTCACACCCAATTTCGTTTTCCCTTCTCATTTCTACATTTTTCAACCGATTCAACCCATTCCAACTTTCAACTGTTCATCATTTTTCTACCTATTCCACAACTTCCCACTTACCAAAAACTTCACATCTTTTATTTTGAAATTCACACCCAATTCCTTTTTCCCTTCTCATTTCTACATTTTTCAACCGATTCAACCCATTCCAAATTTCAACTGTTCATCATTTTTCTACGTATTCCACAACTTCCCAAAAACTTCACATCTTTTATTTTGAAATTCACACCCAATTCCTTTTTCCCTTCTCATTTCTACATTTTTCAACCGATTCAACCCATTCCAACTTTCAACTGTTCATCATTTTTCTACCTATTCCACAACTTCCCACTTACCAAAAACTTCACATCTTTTATTTTGAAATTCACACCCAATTTCTTTTTCCCTTCTCATTTCTACATTTTTCAACCGATTCAACCCATTCCAACTTTCAACTGTTCATCATTTTTCTACCTATTCCACAACTTCCCACTTACCAAAAACTTCACATCTTTTATTTTGAAATTCACACCCAATTCCTTTTTCCCTTCTCATTTCTACATTTTTCAACCGATTCAACCCATTCCAAATTTCAACTGTTCATCATTTTTCTACGTATTCCACAACTTCCCAAAAACTTCACATCTTTTATTTTGAAATTCACACCCAATTCCTTTTTCCCTTCTCATTTCTACATTTTTCAACCGATTCAACCCATTCCAACTTTCAACTGTTCATCATTTTTCTACCTATTCCACAACTTCCCACTTACCAAAAACTTCACATCTTTTATTTTGAAATTCACACCCAATTTCTTTTTCCCTTCTCATTTCTACATTTTTCAACCGATTCAACCCATTCCAACTTTCAACTGTTCATCATTTTTCTACCTATTCCACAACTTCCCACTTACCAAAAACTTCACATCTTTTATTTTGAAATTCACACCCAATTCCTTTTTCCCTTCTCATTTCTACATTTTTCAACCGATTCAACCCATTCCAAATTTCAACTGTTCATCATTTTTCTACGTATTCCACAACTTCCCAAAAACTTCACATCTTTTATTTTGAAATTCACACCCAATTCCTTTTTCCCTTCTCATTTCTACATTTTTCAACCGATTCAACCCATTCCAACTTTCAACTGTTCATCATTTTTCTACCTATTCCACAACTTCCCACTTACCAAAAACTTCACATCTTTTATTTTGAAATTCACACCCAATTTCTTTTTCCCTTCTCATTTCTACATTTTTCAACCGATTCAACCCATTCCAACTTTCAACTGTTCATCATTTTTCTACCTATTCCACAACTTCCCACTTACCAAAAACTTCACATCTTTTATTTTGAAATTCACACCCAATTCCTTTTTCCCTTCTCATTTCTACATTTTTCAACCGATTCAACCCATTCCAAATTTCAACTGTTCATCATTTTTCTACGTATTCCACAACTTCCCAAAAACTTCACATCTTTTATTTTGAAATTCACACCCAATTCCTTTTTCCCTTCTCATTTCTACATTTTTCAACCGATTCAACCCATTCCAACTTTCAACTGTTCATCATTTTTCTACCTATTCCACAACTTCCCACTTACCAAAAACTTCACATCTTTTATTTTGAAATTCACACCCAATTTCTTTTTCCCTTCTCATTTCTACATTTTTCAACCGATTCAACCCATTCCAACTTTCAACTGTTCATCATTTTTCTTCCTATTCCACAACTTCCCACTTACCAAAAACTTCACATCTTTTATTTTGAAATTCACACCCAATTCCTTTTTCCCTTCTCATTTCTACATTTTTCAACCGATTCAACCCATTCCAAATTTCAACTGTTCATCATTTTTCTACGTATTCCACAACTTCCCAAAAACTTCACATCTTTTATTTTGAAATTCACACCCAATTCCTTTTTCCCTTCTCATTTCTACATTTTTCAACCGATTCAACCCATTCCAACTTTCAACTGTTCATCATTTTTCTACCTATTCCACAACTTCCCACTTACCAAAAACTTCACATCTTTTATTTTGAAATTCACCACAAATTCTCCAAATATTCTACATTTCTCAAGTAATTCAACACGTTTCCACATCGTTCGGCAGCATTCCCCGAAGAAGTTATTCATACATTTCGCCTTCACACGCAATTTCTCCAGAAATTGCAAAATTCTAGTTGTCTTAGTTGCTTTGGATTGCTGACTTGTAACTTTGGCTCTTGTTGGTTTTCTTTGTGGCAGCCTTTTCTAGAAGCCTATTGAGTTACGCTCATATATGTCTTTTCTTTACCCACTCTGTGGTATGAATGCTGGTGGAAACCCTTTAATGGGAGATTTAAGTGAAGCGACCTGAAATCCATTGTCTCTCTTCTGCTCATCAGGATCTTTTGGTAAGATTGACCAATGACGAGGATCCGCATTTTTTCTTCAGCCTCACAATCTCTGAGGAAGATTTCCAAAGGTTTGCCTAAGAAGTAGCCACAATTCCATTTCCTGCATCAATGTGCTTTTTTTTTCAAGTGCTCTTTTATTTTTCTGTTTAGTTTGAAAGTCCAGCAGGAGTTATTGATTGAATTTGCGTCATTCCCTGAGATGCTGGTGCAGCTTCTTCGTCAATGTCAGTCAGAGCAGAATTGCAGCCATCTCAGGTACTCCGCTGCCCCCCCACCTACCCCCCCTCGACATCAAGATGTTTTCGCTATGGGAGCCGCTTGTTTTTTAAAAAAAATAAATTTAATTCATTTGATTTTTTTGATGGTGTGCAGGTTCCAGCTGCTGTTCTAATGCGACTCGCCGTCACTGGATGGCCCCGGCCAGCTGAGCGTGATGGAGACCAACTCCTTTAAGCACAGCAACCAGCTTTCTCTGCGGCTGACGCAGGGCTCTGACAAGCACGTCAAAGACTACCTGGCTGCCTGTCTGGCCTCTGTCAAGGTGACACCAAGCTGCCCTCGTTACATCAAACTTGAAGACAGAGGTAAGTGGTTTCCCAAAAACTTCACATCTTTTATTTTGAAATTCACACCCAATTCCTTTTTCCCTTCTCATTTCTACATTTTTCAACCGATTCAACCCATTCCAACTTTCAACTGTTCATCATCTTTCTACCTATTCCACAACTTCCCACTTCCCAAAAACTTCACATCTTTTATTTTGAAATTCACACCCAATTCCTTTTTCCCTTCTCATTTCTACATTTTTCAACCCATTCCAACTTTCAACTGTTCATCATTTTTCTACCTATTCCACAACTTCCCACTTACCAAAAACTTCACATCTTTTATTTTGAAATTCACACCCAATTTCTTTTTCCCTTCTCATTTCTACATTTTTCAACCGATTCAACCCATTCCAACTTTCAACTGTTCATCATTTTTCTACCTATTCCACAACTTCCCACTTACCAAAAACTTCACATCTTTTATTTTGAAATTCACACCCAATTCCTTTTTCCCTTCTCATTTCTACATTTTTCAACCGATTCAACCCATTCCAAATTTCAACTGTTCATCATTTTTCTACGTATTCCACAACTTCCCAAAAACTTCACATCTTTTATTTTGAAATTCACACCCAATTCCTTTTTCCCTTCTCATTTCTACATTTTTCAACCGATTCAACCCATTCCAACTTTCAACTGTTCATCATTTTTCTACCTATTCCACAACTTCCCACTTACCAAAAACTTCACATCTTTTATTTTGAAATTCACACCCAATTTCTTTTTCCCTTCTCATTTCTACATTTTTCAACCGATTCAACCCATTCCAACTTTCAACTGTTCATCATTTTTCTACCTATTCCACAACTTCCCACTTACCAAAAACTTCACATCTTTTATTTTGAAATTCACACCCAATTCCTTTTTCCCTTCTCATTTCTACATTTTTCAACCGATTCAACCCATTCCAAATTTCAACTGTTCATCATTTTTCTACGTATTCCACAACTTCCCAAAAACTTCACATCTTTTATTTTGAAATTCACACCCAATTCCTTTTTCCCTTCTCATTTCTACATTTTTCAACCGATTCAACCCATTCCAACTTTCAACTGTTCATCATTTTTCTACCTATTCCACAACTTCCCACTTACCAAAAACTTCACATCTTTTATTTTGAAATTCACACCCAATTTCTTTTTCCCTTCTCATTTCTACATTTTTCAACCGATTCAACCCATTCCAACTTTCAACTGTTCATCATTTTTCTACCTATTCCACAACTTCCCACTTACCAAAAACTTCACATCTTTTATTTTGAAATTCACACCCAATTCCTTTTTCCCTTCTCATTTCTACATTTTTCAACCGATTCAACCCATTCCAAATTTCAACTGTTCATCATTTTTCTACGTATTCCACACTTTCCCAAAAACTTCACATCTTTTATTTTGAAATTCACACCCAATTCCTTTTTCCCTTCTCATTTCTACATTTTTCAACCGATTCAACCCATTCCAACTTTCAACTGTTCATCATTTTTCTACCTATTCCACAACTTCCCACTTACCAAAAACTTCACATCTTTTATTTTGAAATTCACACCCAATTTCTTTTTCCCTTCTCATTTCTACATTTTTCAACCGATTCAACCCATTCCAACTTTCAACTGTTCATCATTTTTCTACCTATTCCACAACTTCCCACTTACCAAAAACTTCACATCTTTTATTTTGAAATTCACACCCAATTCCTTTTTCCCTTCTCATTTCTACATTTTTCAACCGATTCAACCCATTCCAAATTTCAACTGTTCATCATTTTTCTACGTATTCCACAACTTCCCAAAAACTTCACATCTTTTATTTTGAAATTCACACCCAATTCCTTTTTCCCTTCTCATTTCTACATTTTTCAACCGATTCAACCCATTCCAACTTTCAACTGTTCATCATTTTTCTACCTATTCCACAACTTCCCACTTACCAAAAACTTCACATCTTTTATTTTGAAATTCACACCCAATTTCTTTTTCCCTTCTCATTTCTACATTTTTCAACCGATTCAACCCATTCCAACTTTCAACTGTTCATCATTTTTCTACCTATTCCACAACTTCCCACTTACCAAAAACTTCACATCTTTTATTTTGAAATTCACACCCAATTCCTTTTTCCCTTCTCATTTCTACATTTTTCAACCGATTCAACCCATTCCAAATTTCAACTGTTCATCATTTTTCTACGTATTCCACACTTTCCCAAAAACTTCACATCTTTTATTTTGAAATTCACACCCAATTCCTTTTTCCCTTCTCATTTCTACATTTTTCAACCGATTCAACCCATTCCAACTTTCAACTGTTCATCATTTTTCTACCTATTCCACAACTTCCCACTTACCAAAAACTTCACATCTTTTATTTTGAAATTCACACCCAATTTCTTTTTCCCTTCTCATTTCTACATTTTTCAACCGATTCAACCCATTCCAACTTTCAACTGTTCATCATTTTTCTACCTATTCCACAACTTCCCACTTACCAAAAACTTCACATCTTTTATTTTGAAATTCACACCCAATTCCTTTTTCCCTTCTCATTTCTACATTTTTCAACCGATTCAACCCATTCCAAATTTCAACTGTTCATCATTTTTCTACGTATTCCACAACTTCCCAAAAACTTCACATCTTTTATTTTGAAATTCACACCCAATTCCTTTTTCCCTTCTCATTTCTACATTTTTCAACCGATTCAACCCATTCCAACTTTCAACTGTTCATCATTTTTCTACCTATTCCACAACTTCCCACTTACCAAAAACTTCACATCTTTTATTTTGAAATTCACACCCAATTTCTTTTTCCCTTCTCATTTCTACATTTTTCAACCGATTCAACCCATTCCAACTTTCAACTGTTCATCATTTTTCTTCCTATTCCACAACTTCCCACTTACCAAAAACTTCACATCTTTTATTTTGAAATTCACACCCAATTCCTTTTTCCCTTCTCATTTCTACATTTTTCAACCGATTCAACCCATTCCAAATTTCAACTGTTCATCATTTTTCTACGTATTCCACAACTTCCCAAAAACTTCACATCTTTTATTTTGAAATTCACACCCAATTCCTTTTTCCCTTCTCATTTCTACATTTTTCAACCGATTCAACCCATTCCAACTTTCAACTGTTCATCATTTTTCTACCTATTCCACAACTTCCCACTTACCAAAAACTTCACATCTTTTATTTTGAAATTCACCACAAATTCTCCAAATATTCTACATTTCTCAAGTAATTCAACACGTTTCCACATCGTTCGGCAGCATTCCCCGAAGAAGTTATTCATACATTTCGCCTTCACACGCAATTTCTCCAGAAATTGCAAAATTCTAGTTGTCTTAGTTGCTTTGGATTGCTGACTTGTAACTTTGGCTCTTGTTGGTTTTCTTTGTGGCAGCCTTTTCTAGAAGCCTATTGAGTTACGCTCATATATGTCTTTTCTTTACCCACTCTGTGGTATGAATGCTGGTGGAAACCCTTTAATGGGAGATTTAAGTGAAGCGACCTGAAATCCATTGTCTCTCTTCTGCTCATCAGGATCTTTTGGTAAGATTGACCAATGACGAGGATCCGCATTTTTTCTTCAGCCTCACAATCTCTGAGGAAGATTTCCAAAGGTTTGCCTAAGAAGTAGCCACGATTCCATTTCCTGCATCAATGTGCTTTTTTTTTCAAGTGCTCTTTTATTTTTCTGTTTAGTTTGAAAGTCCAGCAGGAGTTATTGATTGAATTTGCGTCATTCCCTGAGATGCTGGTGCAGCTTCTTCGTCAATGTCAGTCAGAGCAGAATTGCAGCCATCCCAGGTACTCCGCTGCCCCCCCCACCTACCCCCCCTCGACATCAAGATGTTTTCGCTATGGGAGCCGCTTGTTTTTTAAAAAAAATAAATTTAATTCATTTGATTTTTTTGATGGTGTGCAGGTTCCAGCTGCTGTTCTCATGCGACTCGCCGTCACTGGATGGCCCCGGCCAGCTGAGCGTGATGGAGACCAACTCCTTTAAGCACAGCAACCAGCTTTCTCTGCGGCTGACGCAGGGCTCTGACAAGCACGTCAAAGACTACCTGGCTGCCTGTCTGGCCTCTGTCAAGGTGACACCAAGCTGCCCTCGTTACATCAAACTTGAAGACAGAGGTAAGTGGTTTCCCAAAAACTTCACATCTTTTATTTTGAAATTCACACCCAATTCCTTTTTCCCTTCTCATTTCTACATTTTTCAACCGATTCAACCCATTCCAACTTTCAACTGTTCATCATCTTTCTACCTATTCCACAACTTCCCACTTCCCAAAAACTTCACATCTTTTATTTTGAAATTCACACCCAATTCCTTTTTCCCTTCTCATTTCTACATTTTTCAACCGATTCAACCCATTCCAACTTTCAACTGTTCATCATTTTTCTACCTATTCCACAACTTCCCACTTACCAAAAACTTCACATCTTTTATTTTGAAATTCACACCCAATTTCGTTTTCCCTTCTCATTTCTACATTTTTCAACCGATTCAACCCATTCCAACTTTCAACTGTTCATCATTTTTCTACCTATTCCACAACTTCCCACTTACCAAAAACTTCACATCTTTTATTTTGAAATTCACACCCAATTCCTTTTTCCCTTCTCATTTCTACATTTTTCAACCGATTCAACCCATTCCAAATTTCAACTGTTCATCATTTTTCTACGTATTCCACAACTTCCCAAAAACTTCACATCTTTTATTTTGAAATTCACACCCAATTCCTTTTTCCCTTCTCATTTCTACATTTTTCAACCGATTCAACCCATTCCAACTTTCAACTGTTCATCATTTTTCTACCTATTCCACAACTTCCCACTTAACAAAAACTTCACATCTTTTATTTTGAAATTCACCACAAATTCTCCAAATATTCTACATTTCTCAAGTAATTCAACACGTTTCCACATCGTTCGGCAGCATTCCCCGAAGAAGTTATTCATACATTTCGCCTTCACACGCAATTTCTCCGGAAATTGCAAAATTCTAGTTGTCTTAGTTGCTTTGGATTGCTGACTTGTAACTTTGGCTCTTGTTGGTTTTCTTTGTGGCAGCCTTTTCTAGAAGCCTATTGAGTTACGCTCATATATGTCTTTTCTTTACCCACTCTGTGGTATGAATGCTGGTGGAAACCCTTTAATGGGAGATTTAAGTGAAGCGACCTGAAATCCATTGTCTCTCTTCTGCTCATCAGGATCTTTTGGTAAGATTGACCAATGACGAGGATCCGCATTTTTTCTTCAGCCTCACAATCTCTGAGGAAGATTTCCAAAGGTTTGCCTAAGAAGTAGCCACAATTCCATTTCCTGCATCAATGTGCTTTTTTTTTCAAGTGCTCTTTTATTTTTCTGTTTAGTTTGAAAGTCCAGCAGGAGTTATTGATTGAATTTGCGTCATTCCCTGAGATGCTGGTGCAGCTTCTTCGTCAATGTCAGTCAGAGCAGAATTGCAGCCATCCCAGGTACTCCGCTGCCCCCCCACCTACCCCCCCTCGACATCAAGATGTTTTCGCTATGGGAGCCGCTTGTTTTTTAAAAAAAATAAATTTAATTCATTTGATTTTTTTGATGGTGTGCAGGTTCCAGCTGCTGTTCTCATGCGACTCGCCGTCACTGGATGGCCCCGGCCAGCTGAGCGTGATGGAGACCAACTCCTTTAAGCACAGCAACCAGCTTTCTCTGCGGCTGACGCAGGGCTCTGACAAGCACGTCAAAGACTACCTGGCTGCCTGTCTGGCCTCTGTCAAGGTGACACCAAGCTGCCCTCGTTACATCAAACTTGAAGACAGAGGTAAGTGGTTTCCCAAAAACTTCACATCTTTTATTTTGAAATTCACACCCAATTCCTTTTTCCCTTCTCATTTCTACATTTTTCAACCGATTCAACCCATTCCAACTTTCAACTGTTCATCATCTTTCTACCTATTCCACAACTTCCCACTTCCCAAAAACTTCACATCTTTTATTTTGAAATTCACACCCAATTCCTTTTTCCCTTCTCATTTCTACATTTTTCAACCGATTCAACCCATTCCAACTTTCAACTGTTCATCATTTTTCTACCTATTCCACAACTTCCCACTTACCAAAAACTTCACATCTTTTATTTTGAAATTCACACCCAATTTCGTTTTCCCTTCTCATTTCTACATTTTTCAACCGATTCAACCCATTCCAACTTTCAACTGTTCATCATTTTTCTACCTATTCCACAACTTCCCACTTACCAAAAACTTCACATCTTTTATTTTGAAATTCACACCCAATTCCTTTTTCCCTTCTCATTTCTACATTTTTCAACCGATTCAACCCATTCCAAATTTCAACTGTTCATCATTTTTCTACGTATTCCACAACTTCCCAAAAACTTCACATCTTTTATTTTGAAATTCACACCCAATTCCTTTTTCCCTTCTCATTTCTACATTTTTCAACCGATTCAACCCATTCCAACTTTCAACTGTTCATCATTTTTCTACCTATTCCACAACTTCCCACTTACCAAAAACTTCACATCTTTTATTTTGAAATTCACCACAAATTCTCCAAATATTCTACATTTCTCAAGTAATTCAACACGTTTCCACATCGTTCGGCAGCATTCCCCGAAGAAGTTATTCATACATTTCGCCTTCACACGCAATTTCTCCAGAAATTGCAAAATTCTAGTTGTCTTAGTTGCTTTGGATTGCTGACTTGTAACTTTGGCTCTTGTTGGTTTTCTTTGTGGCAGCCTTTTCTAGAAGCCTATTGAGTTACGCTCATATATGTCTTTTCTTTACCCACTCTGTGGTATGAATGCTGGTGGAAACCCTTTAATGGGAGATTTAAGTGAAGCGACCTGAAATCCATTGTCTCTCTTCTGCTCATCAGGATCTTTTGGTAAGATTGACCAATGACGAGGATCCGCATTTTTTCTTCAGCCTCACAATCTCTGAGGAAGATTTCCAAAGGTTTGCCTAAGAAGTAGCCACAATTCCATTTCCTGCATCAATGTGCTTTTTTTTTCAAGTGCTCTTTTATTTTTCTGTTTAGTTTGAAAGTCCAGCAGGAGTTATTGATTGAATTTGCGTCATTCCCTGAGATGCTGGTGCAGCTTCTTCGTCAATGTCAGTCAGAGCAGAATTGCAGCCATCCCAGGTACTCCGCTGCCCCCCCACCTACCCCCCCTCGACATCAAGATGTTTTCGCTATGGGAGCCGCTTGTTTTTTAAAAAAAATAAATTTAATTCATTTGATTTTTTTGATGGTGTGCAGGTTCCAGCTGCTGTTCTCATGCGACTCGCCGTCACTGGATGGCCCCGGCCAGCTGAGCGTGATGGAGACCAACTCCTTTAAGCACAGCAACCAGCTTTCTCTGCGGCTGACGCAGGGCTCTGACAAGCACGTCAAAGACTACCTGGCTGCCTGTCTGGCCTCTGTCAAGGTGACACCAAGCTGCCCTCGTTACATCAAACTTGAAGACAGAGGTAAGTGGTTTCCCAAAAACTTCACATCTTTTATTTTGAAATTCACACCCAATTCCTTTTTCCCTTCTCATTTCTACATTTTTCAACCGATTCAACCCATTCCAACTTTCAACTGTTCATCATCTTTCTACCTATTCCACAACTTCCCACTTCCCAAAAACTTCACATCTTTTATTTTGAAATTCACACCCAATTCCTTTTTCCCTTCTCATTTCTACATTTTTCAACCGATTCAACCCATTCCAACTTTCAACTGTTCATCATTTTTCTACCTATTCCACAACTTCCCACTTACCAAAAACTTCACATCTTTTATTTTGAAATTCACACCCAATTTCGTTTTCCCTTCTCATTTCTACATTTTTCAACCGATTCAACCCATTCCAACTTTCAACTGTTCATCATTTTTCTACCTATTCCACAACTTCCCACTTACCAAAAACTTCACATCTTTTATTTTGAAATTCACACCCAATTCCTTTTTCCCTTCTCATTTCTACATTTTTCAACCGATTCAACCCATTCCAAATTTCAACTGTTCATCATTTTTGTACGTATTCCACAACTTCCCAAAAACTTCACATCTTTTATTTTGAAATTCACACCCAATTCCTTTTTCCCTTCTCATTTCTACATTTTTCAACCGATTCAACCCATTCCAACTTTCAACTGTTCATCATTTTTCTACCTATTCCACAACTTCCCACTTACCAAAAACTTCACATCTTTTATTTTGAAATTCACACCCAATTTCTTTTTCCCTTCTCATTTCTACATTTTTCAACCGATTCAACCCATTCCAACTTTCAACTGTTCATCATTTTTCTACCTATTCCACAACTTCCCACTTACCAAAAACTTCACATCTTTTATTTTGAAATTCACACCCAATTCCTTTTTCCCTTCTCATTTCTACATTTTTCAACCGATTCAACCCATTCCAAATTTCAACTGTTCATCATTTTTCTACGTATTCCACAACTTCCCAAAAACTTCACATCTTTTATTTTGAAATTCACACCCAATTCCTTTTTCCCTTCTCATTTCTACATTTTTCAACCGATTCAACCCATTCCAACTTTCAACTGTTCATCATTTTTCTACCTATTCCACAACTTCCCACTTACCAAAAACTTCACATCTTTTATTTTGAAATTCACACCCAATTTCTTTTTCCCTTCTCATTTCTACATTTTTCAACCGATTCAACCCATTCCAACTTTCAACTGTTCATCATTTTTCTACCTATTCCACAACTTCCCACTTACCAAAAACTTCACATCTTTTATTTTGAAATTCACACCCAATTCCTTTTTCCCTTCTCATTTCTACATTTTTCAACCGATTCAACCCATTCCAAATTTCAACTGTTCATCATTTTTCTACGTATTCCACAACTTCCCAAAAACTTCACATCTTTTATTTTGAAATTCACACCCAATTCCTTTTTCCCTTCTCATTTCTACATTTTTCAACCGATTCAACCCATTCCAACTTTCAACTGTTCATCATTTTTCTACCTATTCCACAACTTCCCACTTACCAAAAACTTCACATCTTTTATTTTGAAATTCACACCCAATTTCTTTTTCCCTTCTCATTTCTACATTTTTCAACCGATTCAACCCATTCCAACTTTCAACTGTTCATCATTTTTCTACCTATTCCACAACTTCCCACTTACCAAAAACTTCACATCTTTTATTTTGAAATTCACACCCAATTCCTTTTTCCCTTCTCATTTCTACATTTTTCAACCGATTCAACCCATTCCAAATTTCAACTGTTCATCATTTTTCTACGTATTCCACAACTTCCCAAAAACTTCACATCTTTTATTTTGAAATTCACACCCAATTCCTTTTTCCCTTCTCATTTCTACATTTTTCAACCGATTCAACCCATTCCAACTTTCAACTGTTCATCATTTTTCTACCTATTCCACAACTTCCCACTTACCAAAAACTTCACATCTTTTATTTTGAAATTCACACCCAATTTCTTTTTCCCTTCTCATTTCTACATTTTTCAACCGATTCAACCCATTCCAACTTTCAACTGTTCATCATTTTTCTTCCTATTCCACAACTTCCCACTTACCAAAAACTTCACATCTTTTATTTTGAAATTCACACCCAATTCCTTTTTCCCTTCTCATTTCTACATTTTTCAACCGATTCAACCCATTCCAAATTTCAACTGTTCATCATTTTTCTACGTATTCCACAACTTCCCAAAAACTTCACATCTTTTATTTTGAAATTCACACCCAATTCCTTTTTCCCTTCTCATTTCTACATTTTTCAACCGATTCAACCCATTCCAACTTTCAACTGTTCATCATTTTTCTACCTATTCCACAACTTCCCACTTACCAAAAACTTCACATCTTTTATTTTGAAATTCACCACAAATTCTCCAAATATTCTACATTTCTCAAGTAATTCAACACGTTTCCACATCGTTCGGCAGCATTCCCCGAAGAAGTTATTCATACATTTCGCCTTCACACGCAATTTCTCCAGAAATTGCAAAATTCTAGTTGTCTTAGTTGCTTTGGATTGCTGACTTGTAACTTTGGCTCTTGTTGGTTTTCTTTGTGGCAGCCTTTTCTAGAAGCCTATTGAGTTACGCTCATATATGTCTTTTCTTTACCCACTCTGTGGTATGAATGCTGGTGGAAACCCTTTAATGGGAGATTTAAGTGAAGCGACCTGAAATCCATTGTCTCTCTTCTGCTCATCAGGATCTTTTGGTAAGATTGACCAATGACGAGGATCCGCATTTTTTCTTCAGCCTCACAATCTCTGAGGAAGATTTCCAAAGGTTTGCCTAAGAAGTAGCCACAATTCCATTTCCTGCATCAATGTGCTTTTTTTTTCAAGTGCTCTTTTATTTTTCTGTTTAGTTTGAAAGTCCAGCAGGAGTTATTGATTGAATTTGCGTCATTCCCTGAGATGCTGGTGCAGCTTCTTCGTCAATGTCAGTCAGAGCAGAATTGCAGCCATCTCAGGTACTCCGCTGCCCCCCCACCTACCCCCCCTCGACATCAAGATGTTTTCGCTATGGGAGCCGCTTGTTTTTTAAAAAAAATAAATTTAATTCATTTGATTTTTTTGATGGTGTGCAGGTTCCAGCTGCTGTTCTAATGCGACTCGCCGTCACTGGATGGCCCCGGCCAGCTGAGCGTGATGGAGACCAACTCCTTTAAGCACAGCAACCAGCTTTCTCTGCGGCTGACGCAGGGCTCTGACAAGCACGTCAAAGACTACCTGGCTGCCTGTCTGGCCTCTGTCAAGGTGACACCAAGCTGCCCTCGTTACATCAAACTTGAAGACAGAGGTAAGTGGTTTCCCAAAAACTTCACATCTTTTATTTTGAAATTCACACCCAATTCCTTTTTCCCTTCTCATTTCTACATTTTTCAACCGATTCAACCCATTCCAACTTTCAACTGTTCATCATCTTTCTACCTATTCCACAACTTCCCACTTCCCAAAAACTTCACATCTTTTATTTTGAAATTCACACCCAATTCCTTTTTCCCTTCTCATTTCTACATTTTTCAACCCATTCCAACTTTCAACTGTTCATCATTTTTCTACCTATTCCACAACTTCCCACTTACCAAAAACTTCACATCTTTTATTTTGAAATTCACACCCAATTTCTTTTTCCCTTCTCATTTCTACATTTTTCAACCGATTCAACCCATTCCAACTTTCAACTGTTCATCATTTTTCTACCTATTCCACAACTTCCCACTTACCAAAAACTTCACATCTTTTATTTTGAAATTCACACCCAATTCCTTTTTCCCTTCTCATTTCTACATTTTTCAACCGATTCAACCCATTCCAAATTTCAACTGTTCATCATTTTTCTACGTATTCCACAACTTCCCAAAAACTTCACATCTTTTATTTTGAAATTCACACCCAATTCCTTTTTCCCTTCTCATTTCTACATTTTTCAACCGATTCAACCCATTCCAACTTTCAACTGTTCATCATTTTTCTACCTATTCCACAACTTCCCACTTACCAAAAACTTCACATCTTTTATTTTGAAATTCACACCCAATTTCTTTTTCCCTTCTCATTTCTACATTTTTCAACCGATTCAACCCATTCCAACTTTCAACTGTTCATCATTTTTCTACCTATTCCACAACTTCCCACTTACCAAAAACTTCACATCTTTTATTTTGAAATTCACACCCAATTCCTTTTTCCCTTCTCATTTCTACATTTTTCAACCGATTCAACCCATTCCAAATTTCAACTGTTCATCATTTTTCTACGTATTCCACAACTTCCCAAAAACTTCACATCTTTTATTTTGAAATTCACACCCAATTCCTTTTTCCCTTCTCATTTCTACATTTTTCAACCGATTCAACCCATTCCAACTTTCAACTGTTCATCATTTTTCTACCTATTCCACAACTTCCCACTTACCAAAAACTTCACATCTTTTATTTTGAAATTCACACCCAATTTCTTTTTCCCTTCTCATTTCTACATTTTTCAACCGATTCAACCCATTCCAACTTTCAACTGTTCATCATTTTTCTACCTATTCCACAACTTCCCACTTACCAAAAACTTCACATCTTTTATTTTGAAATTCACACCCAATTCCTTTTTCCCTTCTCATTTCTACATTTTTCAACCGATTCAACCCATTCCAAATTTCAACTGTTCATCATTTTTCTACGTATTCCACACTTTCCCAAAAACTTCACATCTTTTATTTTGAAATTCACACCCAATTCCTTTTTCCCTTCTCATTTCTACATTTTTCAACCGATTCAACCCATTCCAACTTTCAACTGTTCATCATTTTTCTACCTATTCCACAACTTCCCACTTACCAAAAACTTCACATCTTTTATTTTGAAATTCACACCCAATTTCTTTTTCCCTTCTCATTTCTACATTTTTCAACCGATTCAACCCATTCCAACTTTCAACTGTTCATCATTTTTCTACCTATTCCACAACTTCCCACTTACCAAAAACTTCACATCTTTTATTTTGAAATTCACACCCAATTCCTTTTTCCCTTCTCATTTCTACATTTTTCAACCGATTCAACCCATTCCAAATTTCAACTGTTCATCATTTTTCTACGTATTCCACAACTTCCCAAAAACTTCACATCTTTTATTTTGAAATTCACACCCAATTCCTTTTTCCCTTCTCATTTCTACATTTTTCAACCGATTCAACCCATTCCAACTTTCAACTGTTCATCATTTTTCTACCTATTCCACAACTTCCCACTTACCAAAAACTTCACATCTTTTATTTTGAAATTCACACCCAATTTCTTTTTCCCTTCTCATTTCTACATTTTTCAACCGATTCAACCCATTCCAACTTTCAACTGTTCATCATTTTTCTTCCTATTCCACAACTTCCCACTTACCAAAAACTTCACATCTTTTATTTTGAAATTCACACCCAATTCCTTTTTCCCTTCTCATTTCTACATTTTTCAACCGATTCAACCCATTCCAAATTTCAACTGTTCATCATTTTTCTACGTATTCCACAACTTCCCAAAAACTTCACATCTTTTATTTTGAAATTCACACCCAATTCCTTTTTCCCTTCTCATTTCTACATTTTTCAACCGATTCAACCCATTCCAACTTTCAACTGTTCATCATTTTTCTACCTATTCCACAACTTCCCACTTACCAAAAACTTCACATCTTTTATTTTGAAATTCACCACAAATTCTCCAAATATTCTACATTTCTCAAGTAATTCAACACGTTTCCACATCGTTCGGCAGCATTCCCCGAAGAAGTTATTCATACATTTCGCCTTCACACGCAATTTCTCCAGAAATTGCAAAATTCTAGTTGTCTTAGTTGCTTTGGATTGCTGACTTGTAACTTTGGCTCTTGTTGGTTTTCTTTGTGGCAGCCTTTTCTAGAAGCCTATTGAGTTACGCTCATATATGTCTTTTCTTTACCCACTCTGTGGTATGAATGCTGGTGGAAACCCTTTAATGGGAGATTTAAGTGAAGCGACCTGAAATCCATTGTCTCTCTTCTGCTCATCAGGATCTTTTGGTAAGATTGACCAATGACGAGGATCCGCATTTTTTCTTCAGCCTCACAATCTCTGAGGAAGATTTCCAAAGGTTTGCCTAAGAAGTAGCCACGATTCCATTTCCTGCATCAATGTGCTTTTTTTTTCAAGTGCTCTTTTATTTTTCTGTTTAGTTTGAAAGTCCAGCAGGAGTTATTGATTGAATTTGCGTCATTCCCTGAGATGCTGGTGCAGCTTCTTCGTCAATGTCAGTCAGAGCAGAATTGCAGCCATCCCAGGTACTCCGCTGCCCCCCCCACCTACCCCCCCTCGACATCAAGATGTTTTCGCTATGGGAGCCGCTTGTTTTTTAAAAAAAATAAATTTAATTCATTTGATTTTTTTGATGGTGTGCAGGTTCCAGCTGCTGTTCTCATGCGACTCGCCGTCACTGGATGGCCCCGGCCAGCTGAGCGTGATGGAGACCAACTCCTTTAAGCACAGCAACCAGCTTTCTCTGCGGCTGACGCAGGGCTCTGACAAGCACGTCAAAGACTACCTGGCTGCCTGTCTGGCCTCTGTCAAGGTGACACCAAGCTGCCCTCGTTACATCAAACTTGAAGACAGAGGTAAGTGGTTTCCCAAAAACTTCACATCTTTTATTTTGAAATTCACACCCAATTCCTTTTTCCCTTCTCATTTCTACATTTTTCAACCGATTCAACCCATTCCAACTTTCAACTGTTCATCATCTTTCTACCTATTCCACAACTTCCCACTTCCCAAAAACTTCACATCTTTTATTTTGAAATTCACACCCAATTCCTTTTTCCCTTCTCATTTCTACATTTTTCAACCGATTCAACCCATTCCAACTTTCAACTGTTCATCATTTTTCTACCTATTCCACAACTTCCCACTTACCAAAAACTTCACATCTTTTATTTTGAAATTCACACCCAATTTCGTTTTCCCTTCTCATTTCTACATTTTTCAACCGATTCAACCCATTCCAACTTTCAACTGTTCATCATTTTTCTACCTATTCCACAACTTCCCACTTACCAAAAACTTCACATCTTTTATTTTGAAATTCACACCCAATTCCTTTTTCCCTTCTCATTTCTACATTTTTCAACCGATTCAACCCATTCCAAATTTCAACTGTTCATCATTTTTCTACGTATTCCACAACTTCCCAAAAACTTCACATCTTTTATTTTGAAATTCACACCCAATTCCTTTTTCCCTTCTCATTTCTACATTTTTCAACCGATTCAACCCATTCCAACTTTCAACTGTTCATCATTTTTCTACCTATTCCACAACTTCCCACTTAACAAAAACTTCACATCTTTTATTTTGAAATTCACCACAAATTCTCCAAATATTCTACATTTCTCAAGTAATTCAACACGTTTCCACATCGTTCGGCAGCATTCCCCGAAGAAGTTATTCATACATTTCGCCTTCACACGCAATTTCTCCGGAAATTGCAAAATTCTAGTTGTCTTAGTTGCTTTGGATTGCTGACTTGTAACTTTGGCTCTTGTTGGTTTTCTTTGTGGCAGCCTTTTCTAGAAGCCTATTGAGTTACGCTCATATATGTCTTTTCTTTACCCACTCTGTGGTATGAATGCTGGTGGAAACCCTTTAATGGGAGATTTAAGTGAAGCGACCTGAAATCCATTGTCTCTCTTCTGCTCATCAGGATCTTTTGGTAAGATTGACCAATGACGAGGATCCGCATTTTTTCTTCAGCCTCACAATCTCTGAGGAAGATTTCCAAAGGTTTGCCTAAGAAGTAGCCACAATTCCATTTCCTGCATCAATGTGCTTTTTTTTTCAAGTGCTCTTTTATTTTTCTGTTTAGTTTGAAAGTCCAGCAGGAGTTATTGATTGAATTTGCGTCATTCCCTGAGATGCTGGTGCAGCTTCTTCGTCAATGTCAGTCAGAGCAGAATTGCAGCCATCCCAGGTACTCCGCTGCCCCCCCACCTACCCCCCCTCGACATCAAGATGTTTTCGCTATGGGAGCCGCTTGTTTTTTAAAAAAAATAAATTTAATTCATTTGATTTTTTTGATGGTGTGCAGGTTCCAGCTGCTGTTCTCATGCGACTCGCCGTCACTGGATGGCCCCGGCCAGCTGAGCGTGATGGAGACCAACTCCTTTAAGCACAGCAACCAGCTTTCTCTGCGGCTGACGCAGGGCTCTGACAAGCACGTCAAAGACTACCTGGCTGCCTGTCTGGCCTCTGTCAAGGTGACACCAAGCTGCCCTCGTTACATCAAACTTGAAGACAGAGGTAAGTGGTTTCCCAAAAACTTCACATCTTTTATTTTGAAATTCACACCCAATTCCTTTTTCCCTTCTCATTTCTACATTTTTCAACCGATTCAACCCATTCCAACTTTCAACTGTTCATCATCTTTCTACCTATTCCACAACTTCCCACTTCCCAAAAACTTCACATCTTTTATTTTGAAATTCACACCCAATTCCTTTTTCCCTTCTCATTTCTACATTTTTCAACCGATTCAACCCATTCCAACTTTCAACTGTTCATCATTTTTCTACCTATTCCACAACTTCCCACTTACCAAAAACTTCACATCTTTTATTTTGAAATTCACACCCAATTTCGTTTTCCCTTCTCATTTCTACATTTTTCAACCGATTCAACCCATTCCAACTTTCAACTGTTCATCATTTTTCTACCTATTCCACAACTTCCCACTTACCAAAAACTTCACATCTTTTATTTTGAAATTCACACCCAATTCCTTTTTCCCTTCTCATTTCTACATTTTTCAACCGATTCAACCCATTCCAAATTTCAACTGTTCATCATTTTTCTACGTATTCCACAACTTCCCAAAAACTTCACATCTTTTATTTTGAAATTCACACCCAATTCCTTTTTCCCTTCTCATTTCTACATTTTTCAACCGATTCAACCCATTCCAACTTTCAACTGTTCATCATTTTTCTACCTATTCCACAACTTCCCACTTACCAAAAACTTCACATCTTTTATTTTGAAATTCACCACAAATTCTCCAAATATTCTACATTTCTCAAGTAATTCAACACGTTTCCACATCGTTCGGCAGCATTCCCCGAAGAAGTTATTCATACATTTCGCCTTCACACGCAATTTCTCCAGAAATTGCAAAATTCTAGTTGTCTTAGTTGCTTTGGATTGCTGACTTGTAACTTTGGCTCTTGTTGGTTTTCTTTGTGGCAGCCTTTTCTAGAAGCCTATTGAGTTACGCTCATATATGTCTTTTCTTTACCCACTCTGTGGTATGAATGCTGGTGGAAACCCTTTAATGGGAGATTTAAGTGAAGCGACCTGAAATCCATTGTCTCTCTTCTGCTCATCAGGATCTTTTGGTAAGATTGACCAATGACGAGGATCCGCATTTTTTCTTCAGCCTCACAATCTCTGAGGAAGATTTCCAAAGGTTTGCCTAAGAAGTAGCCACAATTCCATTTCCTGCATCAATGTGCTTTTTTTTTCAAGTGCTCTTTTATTTTTCTGTTTAGTTTGAAAGTCCAGCAGGAGTTATTGATTGAATTTGCGTCATTCCCTGAGATGCTGGTGCAGCTTCTTCGTCAATGTCAGTCAGAGCAGAATTGCAGCCATCCCAGGTACTCCGCTGCCCCCCCACCTACCCCCCCTCGACATCAAGATGTTTTCGCTATGGGAGCCGCTTGTTTTTTAAAAAAAATAAATTTAATTCATTTGATTTTTTTGATGGTGTGCAGGTTCCAGCTGCTGTTCTCATGCGACTCGCCGTCACTGGATGGCCCCGGCCAGCTGAGCGTGATGGAGACCAACTCCTTTAAGCACAGCAACCAGCTTTCTCTGCGGCTGACGCAGGGCTCTGACAAGCACGTCAAAGACTACCTGGCTGCCTGTCTGGCCTCTGTCAAGGTGACACCAAGCTGCCCTCGTTACATCAAACTTGAAGACAGAGGTAAGTGGTTTCCCAAAAACTTCACATCTTTTATTTTGAAATTCACACCCAATTCCTTTTTCCCTTCTCATTTCTACATTTTTCAACCGATTCAACCCATTCCAACTTTCAACTGTTCATCATCTTTCTACCTATTCCACAACTTCCCACTTCCCAAAAACTTCACATCTTTTATTTTGAAATTCACACCCAATTCCTTTTTCCCTTCTCATTTCTACATTTTTCAACCGATTCAACCCATTCCAACTTTCAACTGTTCATCATTTTTCTACCTATTCCACAACTTCCCACTTACCAAAAACTTCACATCTTTTATTTTGAAATTCACACCCAATTTCGTTTTCCCTTCTCATTTCTACATTTTTCAACCGATTCAACCCATTCCAACTTTCAACTGTTCATCATTTTTCTACCTATTCCACAACTTCCCACTTACCAAAAACTTCACATCTTTTATTTTGAAATTCACACCCAATTCCTTTTTCCCTTCTCATTTCTACATTTTTCAACCGATTCAACCCATTCCAAATTTCAACTGTTCATCATTTTTCTACGTATTCCACAACTTCCCAAAAACTTCACATCTTTTATTTTGAAATTCACACCCAATTCCTTTTTCCCTTCTCATTTCTACATTTTTCAACCGATTCAACCCATTCCAACTTTCAACTGTTCATCATTTTTCTACCTATTCCACAACTTCCCACTTACCAAAAACTTCACATCTTTTATTTTGAAATTCACACCCAATTTCTTTTTCCCTTCTCATTTCTACATTTTTCAACCGATTCAACCCATTCCAACTTTCAACTGTTCATCATTTTTCTACCTATTCCACAACTTCCCACTTACCAAAAACTTCACATCTTTTATTTTGAAATTCACACCCAATTCCTTTTTCCCTTCTCATTTCTACATTTTTCAACCGATTCAACCCATTCCAAATTTCAACTGTTCATCATTTTTCTACGTATTCCACAACTTCCCAAAAACTTCACATCTTTTATTTTGAAATTCACACCCAATTCCTTTTTCCCTTCTCATTTCTACATTTTTCAACCGATTCAACCCATTCCAACTTTCAACTGTTCATCATTTTTCTACCTATTCCACAACTTCCCACTTACCAAAAACTTCACATCTTTTATTTTGAAATTCACACCCAATTTCTTTTTCCCTTCTCATTTCTACATTTTTCAACCGATTCAACCCATTCCAACTTTCAACTGTTCATCATTTTTCTACCTATTCCACAACTTCCCACTTACCAAAAACTTCACATCTTTTATTTTGAAATTCACACCCAATTCCTTTTTCCCTTCTCATTTCTACATTTTTCAACCGATTCAACCCATTCCAAATTTCAACTGTTCATCATTTTTCTACGTATTCCACAACTTCCCAAAAACTTCACATCTTTTATTTTGAAATTCACACCCAATTCCTTTTTCCCTTCTCATTTCTACATTTTTCAACCGATTCAACCCATTCCAACTTTCAACTGTTCATCATTTTTCTACCTATTCCACAACTTCCCACTTACCAAAAACTTCACATCTTTTATTTTGAAATTCACACCCAATTTCTTTTTCCCTTCTCATTTCTACATTTTTCAACCGATTCAACCCATTCCAACTTTCAACTGTTCATCATTTTTCTACCTATTCCACAACTTCCCACTTACCAAAAACTTCACATCTTTTATTTTGAAATTCACACCCAATTCCTTTTTCCCTTCTCATTTCTACATTTTTCAACCGATTCAACCCATTCCAAATTTCAACTGTTCATCATTTTTCTACGTATTCCACAACTTCCCAAAAACTTCACATCTTTTATTTTGAAATTCACACCCAATTCCTTTTTCCCTTCTCATTTCTACATTTTTCAACCGATTCAACCCATTCCAACTTTCAACTGTTCATCATTTTTCTACCTATTCCACAACTTCCCACTTACCAAAAACTTCACATCTTTTATTTTGAAATTCACACCCAATTTCTTTTTCCCTTCTCATTTCTACATTTTTCAACCGATTCAACCCATTCCAACTTTCAACTGTTCATCATTTTTCTTCCTATTCCACAACTTCCCACTTACCAAAAACTTCACATCTTTTATTTTGAAATTCACACCCAATTCCTTTTTCCCTTCTCATTTCTACATTTTTCAACCGATTCAACCCATTCCAAATTTCAACTGTTCATCATTTTTCTACGTATTCCACAACTTCCCAAAAACTTCACATCTTTTATTTTGAAATTCACACCCAATTCCTTTTTCCCTTCTCATTTCTACATTTTTCAACCGATTCAACCCATTCCAACTTTCAACTGTTCATCATTTTTCTACCTATTCCACAACTTCCCACTTACCAAAAACTTCACATCTTTTATTTTGAAATTCACCACAAATTCTCCAAATATTCTACATTTCTCAAGTAATTCAACACGTTTCCACATCGTTCGGCAGCATTCCCCGAAGAAGTTATTCATACATTTCGCCTTCACACGCAATTTCTCCAGAAATTGCAAAATTCTAGTTGTCTTAGTTGCTTTGGATTGCTGACTTGTAACTTTGGCTCTTGTTGGTTTTCTTTGTGGCAGCCTTTTCTAGAAGCCTATTGAGTTACGCTCATATATGTCTTTTCTTTACCCACTCTGTGGTATGAATGCTGGTGGAAACCCTTTAATGGGAGATTTAAGTGAAGCGACCTGAAATCCATTGTCTCTCTTCTGCTCATCAGGATCTTTTGGTAAGATTGACCAATGACGAGGATCCGCATTTTTTCTTCAGCCTCACAATCTCTGAGGAAGATTTCCAAAGGTTTGCCTAAGAAGTAGCCACAATTCCATTTCCTGCATCAATGTGCTTTTTTTTTCAAGTGCTCTTTTATTTTTCTGTTTAGTTTGAAAGTCCAGCAGGAGTTATTGATTGAATTTGCGTCATTCCCTGAGATGCTGGTGCAGCTTCTTCGTCAATGTCAGTCAGAGCAGAATTGCAGCCATCTCAGGTACTCCGCTGCCCCCCCACCTACCCCCCCTCGACATCAAGATGTTTTCGCTATGGGAGCCGCTTGTTTTTTAAAAAAAATAAATTTAATTCATTTGATTTTTTTGATGGTGTGCAGGTTCCAGCTGCTGTTCTAATGCGACTCGCCGTCACTGGATGGCCCCGGCCAGCTGAGCGTGATGGAGACCAACTCCTTTAAGCACAGCAACCAGCTTTCTCTGCGGCTGACGCAGGGCTCTGACAAGCACGTCAAAGACTACCTGGCTGCCTGTCTGGCCTCTGTCAAGGTGACACCAAGCTGCCCTCGTTACATCAAACTTGAAGACAGAGGTAAGTGGTTTCCCAAAAACTTCACATCTTTTATTTTGAAATTCACACCCAATTCCTTTTTCCCTTCTCATTTCTACATTTTTCAACCGATTCAACCCATTCCAACTTTCAACTGTTCATCATCTTTCTACCTATTCCACAACTTCCCACTTCCCAAAAACTTCACATCTTTTATTTTGAAATTCACACCCAATTCCTTTTTCCCTTCTCATTTCTACATTTTTCAACCCATTCCAACTTTCAACTGTTCATCATTTTTCTACCTATTCCACAACTTCCCACTTACCAAAAACTTCACATCTTTTATTTTGAAATTCACACCCAATTTCTTTTTCCCTTCTCATTTCTACATTTTTCAACCGATTCAACCCATTCCAACTTTCAACTGTTCATCATTTTTCTACCTATTCCACAACTTCCCACTTACCAAAAACTTCACATCTTTTATTTTGAAATTCACACCCAATTCCTTTTTCCCTTCTCATTTCTACATTTTTCAACCGATTCAACCCATTCCAAATTTCAACTGTTCATCATTTTTCTACGTATTCCACAACTTCCCAAAAACTTCACATCTTTTATTTTGAAATTCACACCCAATTCCTTTTTCCCTTCTCATTTCTACATTTTTCAACCGATTCAACCCATTCCAACTTTCAACTGTTCATCATTTTTCTACCTATTCCACAACTTCCCACTTACCAAAAACTTCACATCTTTTATTTTGAAATTCACACCCAATTTCTTTTTCCCTTCTCATTTCTACATTTTTCAACCGATTCAACCCATTCCAACTTTCAACTGTTCATCATTTTTCTACCTATTCCACAACTTCCCACTTACCAAAAACTTCACATCTTTTATTTTGAAATTCACACCCAATTCCTTTTTCCCTTCTCATTTCTACATTTTTCAACCGATTCAACCCATTCCAAATTTCAACTGTTCATCATTTTTCTACGTATTCCACAACTTCCCAAAAACTTCACATCTTTTATTTTGAAATTCACACCCAATTCCTTTTTCCCTTCTCATTTCTACATTTTTCAACCGATTCAACCCATTCCAACTTTCAACTGTTCATCATTTTTCTACCTATTCCACAACTTCCCACTTACCAAAAACTTCACATCTTTTATTTTGAAATTCACACCCAATTTCTTTTTCCCTTCTCATTTCTACATTTTTCAACCGATTCAACCCATTCCAACTTTCAACTGTTCATCATTTTTCTACCTATTCCACAACTTCCCACTTACCAAAAACTTCACATCTTTTATTTTGAAATTCACACCCAATTCCTTTTTCCCTTCTCATTTCTACATTTTTCAACCGATTCAACCCATTCCAAATTTCAACTGTTCATCATTTTTCTACGTATTCCACAACTTCCCAAAAACTTCACATCTTTTATTTTGAAATTCACACCCAATTCCTTTTTCCCTTCTCATTTCTACATTTTTCAACCGATTCAACCCATTCCAACTTTCAACTGTTCATCATTTTTCTACCTATTCCACAACTTCCCACTTACCAAAAACTTCACATCTTTTATTTTGAAATTCACACCCAATTTCTTTTTCCCTTCTCATTTCTACATTTTTCAACCGATTCAACCCATTCCAACTTTCAACTGTTCATCATTTTTCTACCTATTCCACAACTTCCCACTTACCAAAAACTTCACATCTTTTATTTTGAAATTCACACCCAATTCCTTTTTCCCTTCTCATTTCTACATTTTTCAACCGATTCAACCCATTCCAAATTTCAACTGTTCATCATTTTTCTACGTATTCCACAACTTCCCAAAAACTTCACATCTTTTATTTTGAAATTCACACCCAATTCCTTTTTCCCTTCTCATTTCTACATTTTTCAACCGATTCAACCCATTCCAACTTTCAACTGTTCATCATTTTTCTACCTATTCCACAACTTCCCACTTACCAAAAACTTCACATCTTTTATTTTGAAATTCACACCCAATTTCTTTTTCCCTTCTCATTTCTACATTTTTCAACCGATTCAACCCATTCCAACTTTCAACTGTTCATCATTTTTCTTCCTATTCCACAACTTCCCACTTACCAAAAACTTCACATCTTTTATTTTGAAATTCACACCCAATTCCTTTTTCCCTTCTCATTTCTACATTTTTCAACCGATTCAACCCATTCCAAATTTCAACTGTTCATCATTTTTCTACGTATTCCACAACTTCCCAAAAACTTCACATCTTTTATTTTGAAATTCACACCCAATTCCTTTTTCCCTTCTCATTTCTACATTTTTCAACCGATTCAACCCATTCCAACTTTCAACTGTTCATCATTTTTCTACCTATTCCACAACTTCCCACTTACCAAAAACTTCACATCTTTTATTTTGAAATTCACCACAAATTCTCCAAATATTCTACATTTCTCAAGTAATTCAACACGTTTCCACATCGTTCGGCAGCATTCCCCGAAGAAGTTATTCATACATTTCGCCTTCACACGCAATTTCTCCAGAAATTGCAAAATTCTAGTTGTCTTAGTTGCTTTGGATTGCTGACTTGTAACTTTGGCTCTTGTTGGTTTTCTTTGTGGCAGCCTTTTCTAGAAGCCTATTGAGTTACGCTCATATATGTCTTTTCTTTACCCACTCTGTGGTATGAATGCTGGTGGAAACCCTTTAATGGGAGATTTAAGTGAAGCGACCTGAAATCCATTGTCTCTCTTCTGCTCATCAGGATCTTTTGGTAAGATTGACCAATGACGAGGATCCGCATTTTTTCTTCAGCCTCACAATCTCTGAGGAAGATTTCCAAAGGTTTGCCTAAGAAGTAGCCACAATTCCATTTCCTGCATCAATGTGCTTTTTTTTTCAAGTGCTCTTTTATTTTTCTGTTTAGTTTGAAAGTCCAGCAGGAGTTATTGATTGAATTTGCGTCATTCCCTGAGATGCTGGTGCAGCTTCTTCGTCAATGTCAGTCAGAGCAGAATTGCAGCCATCTCAGGTACTCCGCTGCCCCCCCACCTAGCCCCCTCGACATCAAGATGTTTTCGCTATGGGAGCCGCTTGTTTTTTAAAAAAAATAAATTTAATTCATTTGATTTTTTTGATGGTGTGCAGGTTCCAGCTGCTGTTCTAATGCGACTCGCCGTCACTGGATGGCCCCGGCCAGCTGAGCGTGATGGAGACCAACTCCTTTAAGCACAGCAACCAGCTTTCTCTGCGGCTGACGCAGGGCTCTGACAAGCACGTCAAAGACTACCTGGCTGCCTGTCTGGCCTCTGTCAAGGTGACACCAAGCTGCCCTCGTTACATCAAACTTGAAGACAGAGGTAAGTGGTTTCCCAAAAACTTCACATCTTTTATTTTGAAATTCACACCCAATTCCTTTTTCCCTTCTCATTTCTACATTTTTCAACCGATTCAACCCATTCCAACTTTCAACTGTTCATCATCTTTCTACCTATTCCACAACTTCCCACTTCCCAAAAACTTCACATCTTTTATTTTGAAATTCACACCCAATTCCTTTTTCCCTTCTCATTTCTACATTTTTCAACCCATTCCAACTTTCAACTGTTCATCATTTTTCTACCTATTCCACAACTTCCCACTTACCAAAAACTTCACATCTTTTATTTTGAAATTCACACCCAATTTCTTTTTCCCTTCTCATTTCTACATTTTTCAACCGATTCAACCCATTCCAACTTTCAACTGTTCATCATTTTTCTACCTATTCCACAACTTCCCACTTACCAAAAACTTCACATCTTTTATTTTGAAATTCACACCCAATTCCTTTTTCCCTTCTCATTTCTACATTTTTCAACCGATTCAACCCATTCCAAATTTCAACTGTTCATCATTTTTCTACGTATTCCACAACTTCCCAAAAACTTCACATCTTTTATTTTGAAATTCACACCCAATTCCTTTTTCCCTTCTCATTTCTACATTTTTCAACCGATTCAACCCATTCCAACTTTCAACTGTTCATCATTTTTCTACCTATTCCACAACTTCCCACTTACCAAAAACTTCACATCTTTTATTTTGAAATTCACCACAAATTCTCCAAATATTCTACATTTCTCAAGTAATTCAACACGTTTCCACATCGTTCGGCAGCATTCCCCGAAGAAGTTATTCATACATTTCGCCTTCACACGCAATTTCTCCAGAAATTGCAAAATTCTAGTTGTCTTAGTTGCTTTGGATTGCTGACTTGTAACTTTGGCTCTTGTTGGTTTTCTTTGTGGCAGCCTTTTCTAGAAGCCTATTGAGTTACGCTCATATATGTCTTTTCTTTACCCACTCTGTGGTATGAATGCTGGTGGAAACCCTTTAATGGGAGATTTAAGTGAAGCGACCTGAAATCCATTGTCTCTCTTCTGCTCATCAGGATCTTTTGGTAAGATTGACCAATGACGAGGATCCGCATTTTTTCTTCAGCCTCACAATCTCTGAGGAAGATTTCCAAAGGTTTGCCTAAGAAGTAGCCACAATTCCATTTCCTGCATCAATGTGCTTTTTTTTTCAAGTGCTCTTTTATTTTTCTGTTTAGTTTGAAAGTCCAGCAGGAGTTATTGATTGAATTTGCGTCATTCCCTGAGATGCTGGTGCAGCTTCTTCGTCAATGTCAGTCAGAGCAGAATTGCAGCCATCCCAGGTACTCCGCTGCCCCCCCACCTACCCCCCCTCGACATCAAGATGTTTTCGCTATGGGAGCCGCTTGTTTTTTAAAAAAAATAAATTTAATTCATTTGATTTTTTTGATGGTGTGCAGGTTCCAGCTGCTGTTCTCATGCGACTCGCCGTCACTGGATGGCCCCGGCCAGCTGAGCGTGATGGAGACCAACTCCTTTAAGCACAGCAACCAGCTTTCTCTGCGGCTGACGCAGGGCTCTGACAAGCACGTCAAAGACTACCTGGCTGCCTGTCTGGCCTCTGTCAAGGTGACACCAAGCTGCCCTCGTTACATCAAACTTGAAGACAGAGGTAAGTGGTTTCCCAAAAACTTCACATCTTTTATTTTGAAATTCACACCCAATTCCTTTTTCCCTTCTCATTTCTACATTTTTCAACCGATTCAACCCATTCCAACTTTCAACTGTTCATCATCTTTCTACCTATTCCACAACTTCCCACTTCCCAAAAACTTCACATCTTTTATTTTGAAATTCACACCCAATTCCTTTTTCCCTTCTCATTTCTACATTTTTCAACCGATTCAACCCATTCCAACTTTCAACTGTTCATCATTTTTCTACCTATTCCACAACTTCCCACTTACCAAAAACTTCACATCTTTTATTTTGAAATTCACACCCAATTTCGTTTTCCCTTCTCATTTCTACATTTTTCAACCGATTCAACCCATTCCAACTTTCAACTGTTCATCATTTTTCTACCTATTCCACAACTTCCCACTTACCAAAAACTTCACATCTTTTATTTTGAAATTCACACCCAATTCCTTTTTCCCTTCTCATTTCTACATTTTTCAACCGATTCAACCCATTCCAAATTTCAACTGTTCATCATTTTTCTACGTATTCCACAACTTCCCAAAAACTTCACATCTTTTATTTTGAAATTCACACCCAATTCCTTTTTCCCTTCTCATTTCTACATTTTTCAACCGATTCAACCCATTCCAACTTTCAACTGTTCATCATTTTTCTACCTATTCCACAACTTCCCACTTACCAAAAACTTCACATCTTTTATTTTGAAATTCACACCCAATTTCTTTTTCCCTTCTCATTTCTACATTTTTCAACCGATTCAACCCATTCCAACTTTCAACTGTTCATCATTTTTCTACCTATTCCACAACTTCCCACTTACCAAAAACTTCACATCTTTTATTTTGAAATTCACACCCAATTCCTTTTTCCCTTCTCATTTCTACATTTTTCAACCGATTCAACCCATTCCAAATTTCAACTGTTCATCATTTTTCTACGTATTCCACAACTTCCCAAAAACTTCACATCTTTTATTTTGAAATTCACACCCAATTCCTTTTTCCCTTCTCATTTCTACATTTTTCAACCGATTCAACCCATTCCAACTTTCAACTGTTCATCATTTTTCTACCTATTCCACAACTTCCCACTTACCAAAAACTTCACATCTTTTATTTTGAAATTCACACCCAATTTCTTTTTCCCTTCTCATTTCTACATTTTTCAACCGATTCAACCCATTCCAACTTTCAACTGTTCATCATTTTTCTACCTATTCCACAACTTCCCACTTACCAAAAACTTCACATCTTTTATTTTGAAATTCACACCCAATTCCTTTTTCCCTTCTCATTTCTACATTTTTCAACCGATTCAACCCATTCCAAATTTCAACTGTTCATCATTTTTCTACGTATTCCACAACTTCCCAAAAACTTCACATCTTTTATTTTGAAATTCACACCCAATTCCTTTTTCCCTTCTCATTTCTACATTTTTCAACCGATTCAACCCATTCCAACTTTCAACTGTTCATCATTTTTCTACCTATTCCACAACTTCCCACTTACCAAAAACTTCACATCTTTTATTTTGAAATTCACACCCAATTTCTTTTTCCCTTCTCATTTCTACATTTTTCAACCGATTCAACCCATTCCAACTTTCAACTGTTCATCATTTTTCTACCTATTCCACAACTTCCCACTTACCAAAAACTTCACATCTTTTATTTTGAAATTCACACCCAATTCCTTTTTCCCTTCTCATTTCTACATTTTTCAACCGATTCAACCCATTCCAAATTTCAACTGTTCATCATTTTTCTACGTATTCCACAACTTCCCAAAAACTTCACATCTTTTATTTTGAAATTCACACCCAATTCCTTTTTCCCTTCTCATTTCTACATTTTTCAACCGATTCAACCCATTCCAACTTTCAACTGTTCATCATTTTTCTACCTATTCCACAACTTCCCACTTACCAAAAACTTCACATCTTTTATTTTGAAATTCACACCCAATTTCTTTTTCCCTTCTCATTTCTACATTTTTCAACCGATTCAACCCATTCCAACTTTCAACTGTTCATCATTTTTCTTCCTATTCCACAACTTCCCACTTACCAAAAACTTCACATCTTTTATTTTGAAATTCACACCCAATTCCTTTTTCCCTTCTCATTTCTACATTTTTCAACCGATTCAACCCATTCCAAATTTCAACTGTTCATCATTTTTCTACGTATTCCACAACTTCCCAAAAACTTCACATCTTTTATTTTGAAATTCACACCCAATTCCTTTTTCCCTTCTCATTTCTACATTTTTCAACCGATTCAACCCATTCCAACTTTCAACTGTTCATCATTTTTCTACCTATTCCACAACTTCCCACTTACCAAAAACTTCACATCTTTTATTTTGAAATTCACCACAAATTCTCCAAATATTCTACATTTCTCAAGTAATTCAACACGTTTCCACATCGTTCGGCAGCATTCCCCGAAGAAGTTATTCATACATTTCGCCTTCACACGCAATTTCTCCAGAAATTGCAAAATTCTAGTTGTCTTAGTTGCTTTGGATTGCTGACTTGTAACTTTGGCTCTTGTTGGTTTTCTTTGTGGCAGCCTTTTCTAGAAGCCTATTGAGTTACGCTCATATATGTCTTTTCTTTACCCACTCTGTGGTATGAATGCTGGTGGAAACCCTTTAATGGGAGATTTAAGTGAAGCGACCTGAAATCCATTGTCTCTCTTCTGCTCATCAGGATCTTTTGGTAAGATTGACCAATGACGAGGATCCGCATTTTTTCTTCAGCCTCACAATCTCTGAGGAAGATTTCCAAAGGTTTGCCTAAGAAGTAGCCACAATTCCATTTCCTGCATCAATGTGCTTTTTTTTTCAAGTGCTCTTTTATTTTTCTGTTTAGTTTGAAAGTCCAGCAGGAGTTATTGATTGAATTTGCGTCATTCCCTGAGATGCTGGTGCAGCTTCTTCGTCAATGTCAGTCAGAGCAGAATTGCAGCCATCTCAGGTACTCCGCTGCCCCCCCACCTACCCCCCCTCGACATCAAGATGTTTTCGCTATGGGAGCCGCTTGTTTTTTAAAAAAAATAAATTTAATTCATTTGATTTTTTTGATGGTGTGCAGGTTCCAGCTGCTGTTCTAATGCGACTCGCCGTCACTGGATGGCCCCGGCCAGCTGAGCGTGATGGAGACCAACTCCTTTAAGCACAGCAACCAGCTTTCTCTGCGGCTGACGCAGGGCTCTGACAAGCACGTCAAAGACTACCTGGCTGCCTGTCTGGCCTCTGTCAAGGTGACACCAAGCTGCCCTCGTTACATCAAACTTGAAGACAGAGGTAAGTGGTTTCCCAAAAACTTCACATCTTTTATTTTGAAATTCACACCCAATTCCTTTTTCCCTTCTCATTTCTACATTTTTCAACCGATTCAACCCATTCCAACTTTCAACTGTTCATCATCTTTCTACCTATTCCACAACTTCCCACTTCCCAAAAACTTCACATCTTTTATTTTGAAATTCACACCCAATTCCTTTTTCCCTTCTCATTTCTACATTTTTCAACCCATTCCAACTTTCAACTGTTCATCATTTTTCTACCTATTCCACAACTTCCCACTTACCAAAAACTTCACATCTTTTATTTTGAAATTCACACCCAATTTCTTTTTCCCTTCTCATTTCTACATTTTTCAACCGATTCAACCCATTCCAACTTTCAACTGTTCATCATTTTTCTACCTATTCCACAACTTCCCACTTACCAAAAACTTCACATCTTTTATTTTGAAATTCACACCCAATTCCTTTTTCCCTTCTCATTTCTACATTTTTCAACCGATTCAACCCATTCCAAATTTCAACTGTTCATCATTTTTCTACGTATTCCACAACTTCCCAAAAACTTCACATCTTTTATTTTGAAATTCACACCCAATTCCTTTTTCCCTTCTCATTTCTACATTTTTCAACCGATTCAACCCATTCCAACTTTCAACTGTTCATCATTTTTCTACCTATTCCACAACTTCCCACTTACCAAAAACTTCACATCTTTTATTTTGAAATTCACACCCAATTTCTTTTTCCCTTCTCATTTCTACATTTTTCAACCGATTCAACCCATTCCAACTTTCAACTGTTCATCATTTTTCTACCTATTCCACAACTTCCCACTTACCAAAAACTTCACATCTTTTATTTTGAAATTCACACCCAATTCCTTTTTCCCTTCTCATTTCTACATTTTTCAACCGATTCAACCCATTCCAAATTTCAACTGTTCATCATTTTTCTACGTATTCCACAACTTCCCAAAAACTTCACATCTTTTATTTTGAAATTCACACCCAATTCCTTTTTCCCTTCTCATTTCTACATTTTTCAACCGATTCAACCCATTCCAACTTTCAACTGTTCATCATTTTTCTACCTATTCCACAACTTCCCACTTACCAAAAACTTCACATCTTTTATTTTGAAATTCACACCCAATTTCTTTTTCCCTTCTCATTTCTACATTTTTCAACCGATTCAACCCATTCCAACTTTCAACTGTTCATCATTTTTCTACCTATTCCACAACTTCCCACTTACCAAAAACTTCACATCTTTTATTTTGAAATTCACACCCAATTCCTTTTTCCCTTCTCATTTCTACATTTTTCAACCGATTCAACCCATTCCAAATTTCAACTGTTCATCATTTTTCTACGTATTCCACACTTTCCCAAAAACTTCACATCTTTTATTTTGAAATTCACACCCAATTCCTTTTTCCCTTCTCATTTCTACATTTTTCAACCGATTCAACCCATTCCAACTTTCAACTGTTCATCATTTTTCTACCTATTCCACAACTTCCCACTTACCAAAAACTTCACATCTTTTATTTTGAAATTCACACCCAATTTCTTTTTCCCTTCTCATTTCTACATTTTTCAACCGATTCAACCCATTCCAACTTTCAACTGTTCATCATTTTTCTACCTATTCCACAACTTCCCACTTACCAAAAACTTCACATCTTTTATTTTGAAATTCACACCCAATTCCTTTTTCCCTTCTCATTTCTACATTTTTCAACCGATTCAACCCATTCCAAATTTCAACTGTTCATCATTTTTCTACGTATTCCACAACTTCCCAAAAACTTCACATCTTTTATTTTGAAATTCACACCCAATTCCTTTTTCCCTTCTCATTTCTACATTTTTCAACCGATTCAACCCATTCCAACTTTCAACTGTTCATCATTTTTCTACCTATTCCACAACTTCCCACTTACCAAAAACTTCACATCTTTTATTTTGAAATTCACACCCAATTTCTTTTTCCCTTCTCATTTCTACATTTTTCAACCGATTCAACCCATTCCAACTTTCAACTGTTCATCATTTTTCTTCCTATTCCACAACTTCCCACTTACCAAAAACTTCACATCTTTTATTTTGAAATTCACACCCAATTCCTTTTTCCCTTCTCATTTCTACATTTTTCAACCGATTCAACCCATTCCAAATTTCAACTGTTCATCATTTTTCTACGTATTCCACAACTTCCCAAAAACTTCACATCTTTTATTTTGAAATTCACACCCAATTCCTTTTTCCCTTCTCATTTCTACATTTTTCAACCGATTCAACCCATTCCAACTTTCAACTGTTCATCATTTTTCTACCTATTCCACAACTTCCCACTTACCAAAAACTTCACATCTTTTATTTTGAAATTCACCACAAATTCTCCAAATATTCTACATTTCTCAAGTAATTCAACACGTTTCCACATCGTTCGGCAGCATTCCCCGAAGAAGTTATTCATACATTTCGCCTTCACACGCAATTTCTCCAGAAATTGCAAAATTCTAGTTGTCTTAGTTGCTTTGGATTGCTGACTTGTAACTTTGGCTCTTGTTGGTTTTCTTTGTGGCAGCCTTTTCTAGAAGCCTATTGAGTTACGCTCATATATGTCTTTTCTTTACCCACTCTGTGGTATGAATGCTGGTGGAAACCCTTTAATGGGAGATTTAAGTGAAGCGACCTGAAATCCATTGTCTCTCTTCTGCTCATCAGGATCTTTTGGTAAGATTGACCAATGACGAGGATCCGCATTTTTTCTTCAGCCTCACAATCTCTGAGGAAGATTTCCAAAGGTTTGCCTAAGAAGTAGCCACGATTCCATTTCCTGCATCAATGTGCTTTTTTTTTCAAGTGCTCTTTTATTTTTCTGTTTAGTTTGAAAGTCCAGCAGGAGTTATTGATTGAATTTGCGTCATTCCCTGAGATGCTGGTGCAGCTTCTTCGTCAATGTCAGTCAGAGCAGAATTGCAGCCATCCCAGGTACTCCGCTGCCCCCCCCACCTACCCCCCCTCGACATCAAGATGTTTTCGCTATGGGAGCCGCTTGTTTTTTAAAAAAAATAAATTTAATTCATTTGATTTTTTTGATGGTGTGCAGGTTCCAGCTGCTGTTCTCATGCGACTCGCCGTCACTGGATGGCCCCGGCCAGCTGAGCGTGATGGAGACCAACTCCTTTAAGCACAGCAACCAGCTTTCTCTGCGGCTGACGCAGGGCTCTGACAAGCACGTCAAAGACTACCTGGCTGCCTGTCTGGCCTCTGTCAAGGTGACACCAAGCTGCCCTCGTTACATCAAACTTGAAGACAGAGGTAAGTGGTTTCCCAAAAACTTCACATCTTTTATTTTGAAATTCACACCCAATTCCTTTTTCCCTTCTCATTTCTACATTTTTCAACCGATTCAACCCATTCCAACTTTCAACTGTTCATCATCTTTCTACCTATTCCACAACTTCCCACTTCCCAAAAACTTCACATCTTTTATTTTGAAATTCACACCCAATTCCTTTTTCCCTTCTCATTTCTACATTTTTCAACCGATTCAACCCATTCCAACTTTCAACTGTTCATCATTTTTCTACCTATTCCACAACTTCCCACTTACCAAAAACTTCACATCTTTTATTTTGAAATTCACACCCAATTTCGTTTTCCCTTCTCATTTCTACATTTTTCAACCGATTCAACCCATTCCAACTTTCAACTGTTCATCATTTTTCTACCTATTCCACAACTTCCCACTTACCAAAAACTTCACATCTTTTATTTTGAAATTCACACCCAATTCCTTTTTCCCTTCTCATTTCTACATTTTTCAACCGATTCAACCCATTCCAAATTTCAACTGTTCATCATTTTTCTACGTATTCCACAACTTCCCAAAAACTTCACATCTTTTATTTTGAAATTCACACCCAATTCCTTTTTCCCTTCTCATTTCTACATTTTTCAACCGATTCAACCCATTCCAACTTTCAACTGTTCATCATTTTTCTACCTATTCCACAACTTCCCACTTAACAAAAACTTCACATCTTTTATTTTGAAATTCACCACAAATTCTCCAAATATTCTACATTTCTCAAGTAATTCAACACGTTTCCACATCGTTCGGCAGCATTCCCCGAAGAAGTTATTCATACATTTCGCCTTCACACGCAATTTCTCCGGAAATTGCAAAATTCTAGTTGTCTTAGTTGCTTTGGATTGCTGACTTGTAACTTTGGCTCTTGTTGGTTTTCTTTGTGGCAGCCTTTTCTAGAAGCCTATTGAGTTACGCTCATATATGTCTTTTCTTTACCCACTCTGTGGTATGAATGCTGGTGGAAACCCTTTAATGGGAGATTTAAGTGAAGCGACCTGAAATCCATTGTCTCTCTTCTGCTCATCAGGATCTTTTGGTAAGATTGACCAATGACGAGGATCCGCATTTTTTCTTCAGCCTCACAATCTCTGAGGAAGATTTCCAAAGGTTTGCCTAAGAAGTAGCCACAATTCCATTTCCTGCATCAATGTGCTTTTTTTTTCAAGTGCTCTTTTATTTTTCTGTTTAGTTTGAAAGTCCAGCAGGAGTTATTGATTGAATTTGCGTCATTCCCTGAGATGCTGGTGCAGCTTCTTCGTCAATGTCAGTCAGAGCAGAATTGCAGCCATCCCAGGTACTCCGCTGCCCCCCCACCTACCCCCCCTCGACATCAAGATGTTTTCGCTATGGGAGCCGCTTGTTTTTTAAAAAAAATAAATTTAATTCATTTGATTTTTTTGATGGTGTGCAGGTTCCAGCTGCTGTTCTCATGCGACTCGCCGTCACTGGATGGCCCCGGCCAGCTGAGCGTGATGGAGACCAACTCCTTTAAGCACAGCAACCAGCTTTCTCTGCGGCTGACGCAGGGCTCTGACAAGCACGTCAAAGACTACCTGGCTGCCTGTCTGGCCTCTGTCAAGGTGACACCAAGCTGCCCTCGTTACATCAAACTTGAAGACAGAGGTAAGTGGTTTCCCAAAAACTTCACATCTTTTATTTTGAAATTCACACCCAATTCCTTTTTCCCTTCTCATTTCTACATTTTTCAACCGATTCAACCCATTCCAACTTTCAACTGTTCATCATCTTTCTACCTATTCCACAACTTCCCACTTCCCAAAAACTTCACATCTTTTATTTTGAAATTCACACCCAATTCCTTTTTCCCTTCTCATTTCTACATTTTTCAACCGATTCAACCCATTCCAACTTTCAACTGTTCATCATTTTTCTACCTATTCCACAACTTCCCACTTACCAAAAACTTCACATCTTTTATTTTGAAATTCACACCCAATTTCGTTTTCCCTTCTCATTTCTACATTTTTCAACCGATTCAACCCATTCCAACTTTCAACTGTTCATCATTTTTCTACCTATTCCACAACTTCCCACTTACCAAAAACTTCACATCTTTTATTTTGAAATTCACACCCAATTCCTTTTTCCCTTCTCATTTCTACATTTTTCAACCGATTCAACCCATTCCAAATTTCAACTGTTCATCATTTTTCTACGTATTCCACAACTTCCCAAAAACTTCACATCTTTTATTTTGAAATTCACACCCAATTCCTTTTTCCCTTCTCATTTCTACATTTTTCAACCGATTCAACCCATTCCAACTTTCAACTGTTCATCATTTTTCTACCTATTCCACAACTTCCCACTTACCAAAAACTTCACATCTTTTATTTTGAAATTCACCACAAATTCTCCAAATATTCTACATTTCTCAAGTAATTCAACACGTTTCCACATCGTTCGGCAGCATTCCCCGAAGAAGTTATTCATACATTTCGCCTTCACACGCAATTTCTCCAGAAATTGCAAAATTCTAGTTGTCTTAGTTGCTTTGGATTGCTGACTTGTAACTTTGGCTCTTGTTGGTTTTCTTTGTGGCAGCCTTTTCTAGAAGCCTATTGAGTTACGCTCATATATGTCTTTTCTTTACCCACTCTGTGGTATGAATGCTGGTGGAAACCCTTTAATGGGAGATTTAAGTGAAGCGACCTGAAATCCATTGTCTCTCTTCTGCTCATCAGGATCTTTTGGTAAGATTGACCAATGACGAGGATCCGCATTTTTTCTTCAGCCTCACAATCTCTGAGGAAGATTTCCAAAGGTTTGCCTAAGAAGTAGCCACAATTCCATTTCCTGCATCAATGTGCTTTTTTTTTCAAGTGCTCTTTTATTTTTCTGTTTAGTTTGAAAGTCCAGCAGGAGTTATTGATTGAATTTGCGTCATTCCCTGAGATGCTGGTGCAGCTTCTTCGTCAATGTCAGTCAGAGCAGAATTGCAGCCATCCCAGGTACTCCGCTGCCCCCCCACCTACCCCCCCTCGACATCAAGATGTTTTCGCTATGGGAGCCGCTTGTTTTTTAAAAAAAATAAATTTAATTCATTTGATTTTTTTGATGGTGTGCAGGTTCCAGCTGCTGTTCTCATGCGACTCGCCGTCACTGGATGGCCCCGGCCAGCTGAGCGTGATGGAGACCAACTCCTTTAAGCACAGCAACCAGCTTTCTCTGCGGCTGACGCAGGGCTCTGACAAGCACGTCAAAGACTACCTGGCTGCCTGTCTGGCCTCTGTCAAGGTGACACCAAGCTGCCCTCGTTACATCAAACTTGAAGACAGAGGTAAGTGGTTTCCCAAAAACTTCACATCTTTTATTTTGAAATTCACACCCAATTCCTTTTTCCCTTCTCATTTCTACATTTTTCAACCGATTCAACCCATTCCAACTTTCAACTGTTCATCATCTTTCTACCTATTCCACAACTTCCCACTTCCCAAAAACTTCACATCTTTTATTTTGAAATTCACACCCAATTCCTTTTTCCCTTCTCATTTCTACATTTTTCAACCGATTCAACCCATTCCAACTTTCAACTGTTCATCATTTTTCTACCTATTCCACAACTTCCCACTTACCAAAAACTTCACATCTTTTATTTTGAAATTCACACCCAATTTCGTTTTCCCTTCTCATTTCTACATTTTTCAACCGATTCAACCCATTCCAACTTTCAACTGTTCATCATTTTTCTACCTATTCCACAACTTCCCACTTACCAAAAACTTCACATCTTTTATTTTGAAATTCACACCCAATTCCTTTTTCCCTTCTCATTTCTACATTTTTCAACCGATTCAACCCATTCCAAATTTCAACTGTTCATCATTTTTCTACGTATTCCACAACTTCCCAAAAACTTCACATCTTTTATTTTGAAATTCACACCCAATTCCTTTTTCCCTTCTCATTTCTACATTTTTCAACCGATTCAACCCATTCCAACTTTCAACTGTTCATCATTTTTCTACCTATTCCACAACTTCCCACTTACCAAAAACTTCACATCTTTTATTTTGAAATTCACACCCAATTTCTTTTTCCCTTCTCATTTCTACATTTTTCAACCGATTCAACCCATTCCAACTTTCAACTGTTCATCATTTTTCTACCTATTCCACAACTTCCCACTTACCAAAAACTTCACATCTTTTATTTTGAAATTCACACCCAATTCCTTTTTCCCTTCTCATTTCTACATTTTTCAACCGATTCAACCCATTCCAAATTTCAACTGTTCATCATTTTTCTACGTATTCCACAACTTCCCAAAAACTTCACATCTTTTATTTTGAAATTCACACCCAATTCCTTTTTCCCTTCTCATTTCTACATTTTTCAACCGATTCAACCCATTCCAACTTTCAACTGTTCATCATTTTTCTACCTATTCCACAACTTCCCACTTACCAAAAACTTCACATCTTTTATTTTGAAATTCACACCCAATTTCTTTTTCCCTTCTCATTTCTACATTTTTCAACCGATTCAACCCATTCCAACTTTCAACTGTTCATCATTTTTCTACCTATTCCACAACTTCCCACTTACCAAAAACTTCACATCTTTTATTTTGAAATTCACACCCAATTCCTTTTTCCCTTCTCATTTCTACATTTTTCAACCGATTCAACCCATTCCAAATTTCAACTGTTCATCATTTTTCTACGTATTCCACAACTTCCCAAAAACTTCACATCTTTTATTTTGAAATTCACACCCAATTCCTTTTTCCCTTCTCATTTCTACATTTTTCAACCGATTCAACCCATTCCAACTTTCAACTGTTCATCATTTTTCTACCTATTCCACAACTTCCCACTTACCAAAAACTTCACATCTTTTATTTTGAAATTCACACCCAATTTCTTTTTCCCTTCTCATTTCTACATTTTTCAACCGATTCAACCCATTCCAACTTTCAACTGTTCATCATTTTTCTACCTATTCCACAACTTCCCACTTACCAAAAACTTCACATCTTTTATTTTGAAATTCACACCCAATTCCTTTTTCCCTTCTCATTTCTACATTTTTCAACCGATTCAACCCATTCCAAATTTCAACTGTTCATCATTTTTCTACGTATTCCACAACTTCCCAAAAACTTCACATCTTTTATTTTGAAATTCACACCCAATTCCTTTTTCCCTTCTCATTTCTACATTTTTCAACCGATTCAACCCATTCCAACTTTCAACTGTTCATCATTTTTCTACCTATTCCACAACTTCCCACTTACCAAAAACTTCACATCTTTTATTTTGAAATTCACACCCAATTTCTTTTTCCCTTCTCATTTCTACATTTTTCAACCGATTCAACCCATTCCAACTTTCAACTGTTCATCATTTTTCTTCCTATTCCACAACTTCCCACTTACCAAAAACTTCACATCTTTTATTTTGAAATTCACACCCAATTCCTTTTTCCCTTCTCATTTCTACATTTTTCAACCGATTCAACCCATTCCAAATTTCAACTGTTCATCATTTTTCTACGTATTCCACAACTTCCCAAAAACTTCACATCTTTTATTTTGAAATTCACACCCAATTCCTTTTTCCCTTCTCATTTCTACATTTTTCAACCGATTCAACCCATTCCAACTTTCAACTGTTCATCATTTTTCTACCTATTCCACAACTTCCCACTTACCAAAAACTTCACATCTTTTATTTTGAAATTCACCACAAATTCTCCAAATATTCTACATTTCTCAAGTAATTCAACACGTTTCCACATCGTTCGGCAGCATTCCCCGAAGAAGTTATTCATACATTTCGCCTTCACACGCAATTTCTCCAGAAATTGCAAAATTCTAGTTGTCTTAGTTGCTTTGGATTGCTGACTTGTAACTTTGGCTCTTGTTGGTTTTCTTTGTGGCAGCCTTTTCTAGAAGCCTATTGAGTTACGCTCATATATGTCTTTTCTTTACCCACTCTGTGGTATGAATGCTGGTGGAAACCCTTTAATGGGAGATTTAAGTGAAGCGACCTGAAATCCATTGTCTCTCTTCTGCTCATCAGGATCTTTTGGTAAGATTGACCAATGACGAGGATCCGCATTTTTTCTTCAGCCTCACAATCTCTGAGGAAGATTTCCAAAGGTTTGCCTAAGAAGTAGCCACAATTCCATTTCCTGCATCAATGTGCTTTTTTTTTCAAGTGCTCTTTTATTTTTCTGTTTAGTTTGAAAGTCCAGCAGGAGTTATTGATTGAATTTGCGTCATTCCCTGAGATGCTGGTGCAGCTTCTTCGTCAATGTCAGTCAGAGCAGAATTGCAGCCATCTCAGGTACTCCGCTGCCCCCCCACCTACCCCCCCTCGACATCAAGATGTTTTCGCTATGGGAGCCGCTTGTTTTTTAAAAAAAATAAATTTAATTCATTTGATTTTTTTGATGGTGTGCAGGTTCCAGCTGCTGTTCTAATGCGACTCGCCGTCACTGGATGGCCCCGGCCAGCTGAGCGTGATGGAGACCAACTCCTTTAAGCACAGCAACCAGCTTTCTCTGCGGCTGACGCAGGGCTCTGACAAGCACGTCAAAGACTACCTGGCTGCCTGTCTGGCCTCTGTCAAGGTGACACCAAGCTGCCCTCGTTACATCAAACTTGAAGACAGAGGTAAGTGGTTTCCCAAAAACTTCACATCTTTTATTTTGAAATTCACACCCAATTCCTTTTTCCCTTCTCATTTCTACATTTTTCAACCGATTCAACCCATTCCAACTTTCAACTGTTCATCATCTTTCTACCTATTCCACAACTTCCCACTTCCCAAAAACTTCACATCTTTTATTTTGAAATTCACACCCAATTCCTTTTTCCCTTCTCATTTCTACATTTTTCAACCCATTCCAACTTTCAACTGTTCATCATTTTTCTACCTATTCCACAACTTCCCACTTACCAAAAACTTCACATCTTTTATTTTGAAATTCACACCCAATTTCTTTTTCCCTTCTCATTTCTACATTTTTCAACCGATTCAACCCATTCCAACTTTCAACTGTTCATCATTTTTCTACCTATTCCACAACTTCCCACTTACCAAAAACTTCACATCTTTTATTTTGAAATTCACACCCAATTCCTTTTTCCCTTCTCATTTCTACATTTTTCAACCGATTCAACCCATTCCAAATTTCAACTGTTCATCATTTTTCTACGTATTCCACAACTTCCCAAAAACTTCACATCTTTTATTTTGAAATTCACACCCAATTCCTTTTTCCCTTCTCATTTCTACATTTTTCAACCGATTCAACCCATTCCAACTTTCAACTGTTCATCATTTTTCTACCTATTCCACAACTTCCCACTTACCAAAAACTTCACATCTTTTATTTTGAAATTCACACCCAATTTCTTTTTCCCTTCTCATTTCTACATTTTTCAACCGATTCAACCCATTCCAACTTTCAACTGTTCATCATTTTTCTACCTATTCCACAACTTCCCACTTACCAAAAACTTCACATCTTTTATTTTGAAATTCACACCCAATTCCTTTTTCCCTTCTCATTTCTACATTTTTCAACCGATTCAACCCATTCCAAATTTCAACTGTTCATCATTTTTCTACGTATTCCACAACTTCCCAAAAACTTCACATCTTTTATTTTGAAATTCACACCCAATTCCTTTTTCCCTTCTCATTTCTACATTTTTCAACCGATTCAACCCATTCCAACTTTCAACTGTTCATCATTTTTCTACCTATTCCACAACTTCCCACTTACCAAAAACTTCACATCTTTTATTTTGAAATTCACACCCAATTTCTTTTTCCCTTCTCATTTCTACATTTTTCAACCGATTCAACCCATTCCAACTTTCAACTGTTCATCATTTTTCTACCTATTCCACAACTTCCCACTTACCAAAAACTTCACATCTTTTATTTTGAAATTCACACCCAATTCCTTTTTCCCTTCTCATTTCTACATTTTTCAACCGATTCAACCCATTCCAAATTTCAACTGTTCATCATTTTTCTACGTATTCCACAACTTCCCAAAAACTTCACATCTTTTATTTTGAAATTCACACCCAATTCCTTTTTCCCTTCTCATTTCTACATTTTTCAACCGATTCAACCCATTCCAACTTTCAACTGTTCATCATTTTTCTACCTATTCCACAACTTCCCACTTACCAAAAACTTCACATCTTTTATTTTGAAATTCACACCCAATTTCTTTTTCCCTTCTCATTTCTACATTTTTCAACCGATTCAACCCATTCCAACTTTCAACTGTTCATCATTTTTCTACCTATTCCACAACTTCCCACTTACCAAAAACTTCACATCTTTTATTTTGAAATTCACACCCAATTCCTTTTTCCCTTCTCATTTCTACATTTTTCAACCGATTCAACCCATTCCAAATTTCAACTGTTCATCATTTTTCTACGTATTCCACAACTTCCCAAAAACTTCACATCTTTTATTTTGAAATTCACACCCAATTCCTTTTTCCCTTCTCATTTCTACATTTTTCAACCGATTCAACCCATTCCAACTTTCAACTGTTCATCATTTTTCTACCTATTCCACAACTTCCCACTTACCAAAAACTTCACATCTTTTATTTTGAAATTCACACCCAATTTCTTTTTCCCTTCTCATTTCTACATTTTTCAACCGATTCAACCCATTCCAACTTTCAACTGTTCATCATTTTTCTTCCTATTCCACAACTTCCCACTTACCAAAAACTTCACATCTTTTATTTTGAAATTCACACCCAATTCCTTTTTCCCTTCTCATTTCTACATTTTTCAACCGATTCAACCCATTCCAAATTTCAACTGTTCATCATTTTTCTACGTATTCCACAACTTCCCAAAAACTTCACATCTTTTATTTTGAAATTCACACCCAATTCCTTTTTCCCTTCTCATTTCTACATTTTTCAACCGATTCAACCCATTCCAACTTTCAACTGTTCATCATTTTTCTACCTATTCCACAACTTCCCACTTACCAAAAACTTCACATCTTTTATTTTGAAATTCACCACAAATTCTCCAAATATTCTACATTTCTCAAGTAATTCAACACGTTTCCACATCGTTCGGCAGCATTCCCCGAAGAAGTTATTCATACATTTCGCCTTCACACGCAATTTCTCCAGAAATTGCAAAATTCTAGTTGTCTTAGTTGCTTTGGATTGCTGACTTGTAACTTTGGCTCTTGTTGGTTTTCTTTGTGGCAGCCTTTTCTAGAAGCCTATTGAGTTACGCTCATATATGTCTTTTCTTTACCCACTCTGTGGTATGAATGCTGGTGGAAACCCTTTAATGGGAGATTTAAGTGAAGCGACCTGAAATCCATTGTCTCTCTTCTGCTCATCAGGATCTTTTGGTAAGATTGACCAATGACGAGGATCCGCATTTTTTCTTCAGCCTCACAATCTCTGAGGAAGATTTCCAAAGGTTTGCCTAAGAAGTAGCCACAATTCCATTTCCTGCATCAATGTGCTTTTTTTTTCAAGTGCTCTTTTATTTTTCTGTTTAGTTTGAAAGTCCAGCAGGAGTTATTGATTGAATTTGCGTCATTCCCTGAGATGCTGGTGCAGCTTCTTCGTCAATGTCAGTCAGAGCAGAATTGCAGCCATCTCAGGTACTCCGCTGCCCCCCCACCTAGCCCCCTCGACATCAAGATGTTTTCGCTATGGGAGCCGCTTGTTTTTTAAAAAAAATAAATTTAATTCATTTGATTTTTTTGATGGTGTGCAGGTTCCAGCTGCTGTTCTAATGCGACTCGCCGTCACTGGATGGCCCCGGCCAGCTGAGCGTGATGGAGACCAACTCCTTTAAGCACAGCAACCAGCTTTCTCTGCGGCTGACGCAGGGCTCTGACAAGCACGTCAAAGACTACCTGGCTGCCTGTCTGGCCTCTGTCAAGGTGACACCAAGCTGCCCTCGTTACATCAAACTTGAAGACAGAGGTAAGTGGTTTCCCAAAAACTTCACATCTTTTATTTTGAAATTCACACCCAATTCCTTTTTCCCTTCTCATTTCTACATTTTTCAACCGATTCAACCCATTCCAACTTTCAACTGTTCATCATCTTTCTACCTATTCCACAACTTCCCACTTACCAAAAACTTCACATCTTTTATTTTGAAATTCACACCCAATTCCTTTTTCCCTTCTCATTTCTACATTTTTCAACCCATTCCAACTTTCAACTGTTCATCATTTTTCTACCTATTCCACAACTTCCCACTTACCAAAAACTTCACATCTTTTATTTTGAAATTCACACCCAATTTCTTTTTCCCTTCTCATTTCTACATTTTTCAACCGATTCAACCCATTCCAACTTTCAACTGTTCATCATTTTTCTACCTATTCCACAACTTCCCACTTACCAAAAACTTCACATCTTTTATTTTGAAATTCACACCCAATTCCTTTTTCCCTTCTCATTTCTACATTTTTCAACCGATTCAACCCATTCCAAATTTCAACTGTTCATCATTTTTCTACGTATTCCACAACTTCCCAAAAACTTCACATCTTTTATTTTGAAATTCACACCCAATTCCTTTTTCCCTTCTCATTTCTACATTTTTCAACCGATTCAACCCATTCCAACTTTCAACTGTTCATCATTTTTCTACCTATTCCACAACTTCCCACTTACCAAAAACTTCACATCTTTTATTTTGAAATTCACCACAAATTCTCCAAATATTCTACATTTCTCAAGTAATTCAACACGTTTCCACATCGTTCGGCAGCATTCCCCGAAGAAGTTATTCATACATTTCGCCTTCACACGCAATTTCTCCAGAAATTGCAAAATTCTAGTTGTCTTAGTTGCTTTGGATTGCTGACTTGTAACTTTGGCTCTTGTTGGTTTTCTTTGTGGCAGCCTTTTCTAGAAGCCTATTGAGTTACGCTCATATATGTCTTTTCTTTACCCACTCTGTGGTATGAATGCTGGTGGAAACCCTTTAATGGGAGATTTAAGTGAAGCGACCTGAAATCCATTGTCTCTCTTCTGCTCATCAGGATCTTTTGGTAAGATTGACCAATGACGAGGATCCGCATTTTTTCTTCAGCCTCACAATCTCTGAGGAAGATTTCCAAAGGTTTGCCTAAGAAGTAGCCACAATTCCATTTCCTGCATCAATGTGCTTTTTTTTTCAAGTGCTCTTTTATTTTTCTGTTTAGTTTGAAAGTCCAGCAGGAGTTATTGATTGAATTTGCGTCATTCCCTGAGATGCTGGTGCAGCTTCTTCGTCAATGTCAGTCAGAGCAGAATTGCAGCCATCCCAGGTACTCCGCTGCCCCCCACCCACCCCCCCTCGACATCAAGATGTTTTCGCTATGGGAGCCGCTTGTTTTTTAAAAAAAATAAATTTAATTCATTTGATTTTTTTGATGGTGTGCAGGTTCCAGCTGCTGTTCTCATGCGACTCGCCGTCACTGGATGGCCCCGGCCAGCTGAGCGTGATGGAGACCAACTCCTTTAAGCACAGCAACCAGCTTTCTCTGCGGCTGACGCAGGGCTCTGACAAGCACGTCAAAGACTACCTGGCTGCCTGTCTGGCCTCTGTCAAGGTGACACCAAGCTGCCCTCGTTACATCAAACTTGAAGACAGAGGTAAGTGGTTTCTCAGGTATCTCTCCTCCAACTTCAAATTTGATATTTGGATTAACATGTTTGATAAACACTGAGGCATGTGCCTAGTTCATTTATTAATTATTTTGTTTTAGCCTGGACTGATGTGTTGGTGTGCAAATTATCATTTCCAAACAGGGTGGAGGTTAATCGAATATTCTAAGATTCTGCCGTTTCATTTACTATACTCGGAAAAAATATTGCCCTGTTGTTGCAATGGTCTTTTTGAGGTACATTCTGATGAATTTGGAATGAATTAACTCCATCAGATGCATGAAAGTGAAAATGAGTTGTAAAACGAGCATAGGCGGCACTTTTAAATCTGCCCTATTGTTTTACCTGTGAAAATTAATGCTGTATCATAGGAAGGCTGTTCAAAGTCTACGCGCAAGGCTATTGCACGAGGAAAATTGGCCGTCCATGTGTGCACAATGGGACAAAATGGCCACCGCCATACCCATGTGCTTGCAATTGAAGACATTGCTGGTTTAAAGTCAAAGTGGATACACAAACAAAGAAAGGAAGAGAAGTAAAATCACATGCTACAAATACAAGCAACATTTCAAGTTGCTTTGGCCGCTTTCGGTCATCAGTTTTGCAATTTGTCCGAGTGAAGGCAAAGTGCTTCGCCTTGTCGCTAAATGCTGCAGTGGGACATGCGTTCGCCAGATTGACAAGGACTTTGCACATTTTTTGAAATTTTCTTCACAGACTTGGAATGAAATGGGAATGTGTACACAAAAAACAGATCCGAAAAATTCCTGATTATTTGATTTTGGCCCTTTCTCTTTCAGAATGAACAAAAAAGTCACGAAAGCTCTTGTGGTGGGGATGCGCCGTGACATCCGGGCCAGAGCCTGGAAGCCCACCGGCGAGATGGATGGGCATTATGAGAACATAACTGTTGCCCTCTGTGACGGTAAGACCGTGTTTAAGATGACTCTTTTCAGTCATCTGGCTAGCCGAGTCACAGAGGGCAACAGTTATGTTTTCGCCCATTTCATGGCGGAGCCCAACGCTCCAAACGTGCTGCTCTCCCAAAAGAGCAGCAGAGTATACGTCGGGGCGGAGGTGCGGTGTAGCGATGCCTTAAGGGCTGAGGCACGCGCACTAATTTTCCCCCCGGCGTTGGCAATGCCCCTCAGCGAGGTGATCGGGAACCCTCCTGAGGGGCTGGTAAATGTCGAGGGACAGGTCGAAAGTGTAAATTTAATTCACCTGCATGTTAAATATCTATTTAGAACTACTAAAAATACAAAATTTAGTTTTCTTGCATTAAACGTTGCAGGCTAACTCAATGGTATGTCTGTTTGTTCCAAATTAGAAACAGCCAACCAGACTCGTGTCTGTGCGCGGAGCTCGGTTGGTGCCCTTGAGCGTCTTGTACCTAAAACAAGTAAGTAACCTGTCCCTTTACTGTTATTGCGCTTCACGCATGCATACTGAAGTAATATTTGGTTTTAAACTATTGCAGGACGAAGCGGTCGTGAGAGTGGCCATGTGGAGGGAGGCCACCTTGACCCCGATCAAGGTCGGGGCCTCCTACACTTTCACGCACCTTAGTGCCGTGACAAACGACTTCGGCCTGTCCCTGAATACGACACAGCATTCAAAGATATCGGTGAGTAAAGAAAAGGCTGTAAAACGGAAAAGGAATGTCATCAGTTTAGGTTCAAATTTTACAACTTTACAACAAAGGCTGTTGAATTGTGACCAGCGTGTCTACAAACAAACCCTCCCCCCGGTGGGGACAAAACGGTACAGATAATGGAAGGATTTTATGAATTAGTAATTGCATGTGATGTGACTGTGATGAATTGACCTTTAACTTTATGGAGTTATTCTTGACCTTTGAGTTGTATAATTGTTCTCAGTTTTCACCTGAGTAAACCTAATTGTGTTTTTATTCCCTAGGGCTACAATACAACTAGGAAGTTGGTGGCTATTGGGGTCATGATGGAGGACGACGAGGAGGTCAAGTTGGTGGATGTGGAGGGTGTTGAGACCACAATTTCGATGGCCGTGTGGACCAAGGCTTTTGTTGAGCCGCCAACGTTGCCCGAAGAGTGACTCCACTTAACTCTTATTTATTCGGAGGGTGAAGTGGTGGAGATTAGTAAATAATTTTTTATTTTGCCAATGCTGTCCATTTGCCTACATTGTTTTCTGTCAGTTAGGGTTTGGATGGGTGCAGTTGTGCTTTTCATTGGGAAGTGTTTAAATTTTCTGATTCACCCCATTCGAACTTTCACACGTTCCCAAAATTCATGTCACGCTTGCTACCATTTTTCTTGTTCTACTTTATTATTGTGTGAAGGCGAAGTGAAAAACAACTCCCACATGCTTCAACAGATTCACCTCGTTCAAACTTTCACACGTTCCAAAAATTCATGGCAAGCTTGCCACCTTTTTTCTCCTTCATAACATTTACCGTTTTTAAGTAATTAGCAAATTCGTGCCTTTTAATTCCCCCATTCATTCTTAATGGCAATGTCAACCCGAGCCAGTTCCCTGTAGTGGGTTCGATTCCCACATTGGGCGTCATTGATTATTTTACTCTTTATTCCTCCCGCTTATCATTTTCAACGCTGATCATTTGTAACTAACATTCACATTCAACATTCATTACATTAAGCAATTTCCACCACTTTGCTTACGCATTCGCATTCAACAAACACATTCATTACATTAACCAAATTCAACCACTTAAAGCAGTGCTTCTCAAATAGTGGAGCGCGCCCCCCTTGGGGGCGCGTGTGACCCTGGGGAACAGGCTTTTTTTTTGGCAGTACTAGAATAAAGTGTAATTGCGCGTTTACTACAGCAGGGGGGAGTGGCGCTCATTGTTACTTCTGTCACGTTTGCGACAGTGCAACATTTTACGACTTACAAGACAAGTTAGGATAGTCACGGTGGGGAGGGGGGGCGCGAATAGATTTTTTCTTGCTGGGGGGGGCGTAACAGAAAATAATTGAGAAGCACTGACTTAAAGTAAGAGACCCGATTAGCTCGTGGGAAAAACAAGTGATTCCAGAACACGAGCGGCATCAAAACCCGCACTGGTTCGATTCCTACATTGGTCGTCCTTATTTATTTTACTCTTTATCCTTCCCGGTTATCATTTTCAACGGTTATCGTTTAACTTTTGTCATTCGCATTCAACATTCATTACATTAAGCAATTTCCACCACTTTGATTACGCAGTCGCATTCAACAAACACATTCATTACATTAACCAAATTCAACCGTCACTGAGGAAGAAATCTGATTAGCTCAGTCGGAAACACAATGGCAATGTCAACCCGCGCCAGTTTCCTGTAGTGGGTTCGATTCCCACATTGGGCGTCATAAACTATTTTACTCTTTATTCTTCCCCTTATCATTTTCAACGCTTATCATTTGTACCTTTTTTGTAACATTTGTAACATTTCATTTTTAACGCTTATCATTTGTACCTTTTTGTAACATGTATTTGTAACATTTTCCCATTTATTTCACAATTATTTCTTTACCTTTTCATTCTTCCCGCTTATCATTTTTAACGCTTAACGTTTGTAAATTAACATCTGCCTTCGCCTTCACACGCAATTTCTTCCGAAATTGCAATTCTAGTTAAACAACTTATTCCTCCCACTTTTTTGACATCCAACTACTCCCACATGCTTCAACCAATTCACCTCGTTCAAACTTTCACACGTTCCAAAAATTCATGGCAAGCTTGCCACCTTTTTTCCCGTTCATAACATTTACCGTTTTTAAGCAATTAGCAAATTTGTGCCTTTTATTTCCCCATTCATTCTTAATGGCAATGTCAACCCGAGCCAGTTTCCTGTAGTGGGTTCGATTCCCACATTGGGCGTCATTAATTATTTTACTCTTTATTCTTCCCGCTTATCATTTTCAACGCTTATCATTTGTAACTAACATTTGCATTCAACATTCGTTACATTAAGCAATTTCCACCACTTTGATTACGTATTCGCATTCAACAAACACATTCATTACATTAACCAAATTCAACCACTCTTAAGAAAGGGACCCAATTAGCTCGTAGGAAACACAAGTGATTCCAGAACACGAGAGGCTTTCCCGAGTGGTATCAAAACCCGCGTCGGTTTGATTCCCACATTGGGCGTCGTTATTTATTTTACTCTTTATCCTTCCCGGTTATCATTTTCGACGGTTATCATTTGTAACTTTTGTCATTCGCATTCAACATTCATTACATGAAGCAATTTCCACCACTTTGATTACGCATTCGCATTCAACAAACACATTCATTACATTAACCAAATTCAACCATGACTAAGGAAGGAACCTGATTAGCTCAGTCGGAAACACAATGGCAATGTCAACCCGCGCCAGTTTCCTGTAGTGGGTTCGATTCCCACATTGGGCGTCATAAATTATTTTACTCTTTATTCTTCCCCTTATCATTTTCAACGCTTATCATTTGTACCTTTTTTGTAACATTTCATTTTTAACGCTTATCATTTGTACCTTTTTGTAACATTTTCCCATTTATTTCACAATTATTTCTTTCCCTTTTCATTCTTCCCGCTCATCATTTTTAACGCTTAACGTTTGTAAATTAACATCTGCCTTCGCCTTCACACGCAATTTCTTCCGAAATTGCAATTCTAGTTGTGTGAAGGCCTTGTTATTCTACTACATTTTTTATAGAGTTCTTGTTACAATTTTTATCCCCCCTCCCCACCATCTGTCACTTTGCTTGGGACAAAAGGAGCCTTCAGAAGTGAAATTTCTTCTCAATTATTCATTCAAATCAATTCACTCAAATCATTCTCGTTATGAAAGATTTGATCACAAAACGTGTGTGGCTTTTTCTTAAATGAACACGTTTGACATTGCTGTAGTGTCAGCATTTAATTATATTGCGCTGCCATGTTAAAGCAAATTAATAAATGCAACAATATTAATTTGCCTTGAAAATACCTGAGTAATAAAATAAAATGGATGGATGGATGAATGATGATCACAATTAAGTATAAAGTCTCCTTTGTAATCTATACTCCTTGTAGCCTGTACCCAAAAAGAGGAGTTTCTTTGCATCGAGGTTTATGCAAAGAGCTCACGTAATTATATTGTTGCGTTTTGGTGAAGTGGTTGAGTATTCCGCCTGTACGACTGGTCTTTGAATGCACCCCGCTTCAATGGCAAAACGCGGATGAATTTAAAGATATCAAATGAGAATAATCCTTTATAAAAATTAAAATTGACTGACGCAAACGTGAGTTCTTCATGTTTTTATTGAAAACAACGTAGTGCTGACGCCGTACGACGCCGTACGACATCGGTTTTCGCTTTCCCGCGGCAGGGGGAACGAAATCTCACGGGGGAACCAAATCAAGCACAACACCTGTCTGCAGAGGTCACTTGGCATGGTAATTAGTTGGATAATACATGTGTAAGAATTAAGGAGTTATCATGATGTCAAGTGAAAAAGAATAAACATGACAGGGGGTTAATGAAGAAGCATGATTTTAATAATGAAAAATTGCAATGGCCCAAACAAATGGTTAATTAACAATCCATGGAGCAAGGATTTGGGTACTATTTTGGGTCGTTTGGAAGTAAATAAGGGGGCGGGGCTACCTGACGTCATCGCCATAAAATAAATGTGTAATATCTCCGAAACGGAACCAGCACAAACGAAATTTTTGCTGCACAAACCTGCACAAACGAAGCACAAACGAACGGTACCATTTTGGGTCCATTTGGAGACAGGTGGGGGGGGGGGGGGGGCTGGGTGACGTCATCGCTATAAAATAAATGTGTAATATCTCCGAAACGGAAGCAGCACAAACGAAACTTTGCTGCACAAACCAGCACTAACGAAGCACAAACGAACGGTACCATTTTGGGTCCATTTTGAGCAGATGGGGGGCTGGGTGAACTCTGGATGACCTATAAAAGAATCGTTCATAACTAAAAAACCATCGCAGCACAAACAAAATGTTTTGCTGCACAAACGAAGCACAAACGAACGGTACCATTTTGGGTCCATTTGGAGACAGGTGGGGGGCTGGGTGACGTCATCGCTATAAAATGAATGTGTAATATCTCCGAAACGGAAGCAGCACAAACGAAAATTTTTTGCTGCACAAACGAAGCACAAACGAACGGTACAATTTTGGGTCCATTTGGAGACAGGTGGGGGGCTGGGTGACGTCATCGCTATAAAATAAATGTGTAATATCTCCGAAACGGAAGTAGCACAAACGAAAATTTTTGCTGCACAAACCAGCACTAACGAAGCACAAACGAATGGTACCATTTTGGGTCCATTTTGAGCAGATGGGGGGCTGGGTGAACTCTGGATGACCTATAAAAGAATCGTTCATAACTAAAAAAACCATAGCAGCACAAACGAACATTTTTGCTGCACAAACGAAGCACAAACAAAACAGACTATTTTGCTTAAATTTTGCGGGGGGTGGGGGGCCAGCTTCACGCAGGTACAGCACACTGATATAAAATCAAGTTTGCGGCACTACCAGTTCTCCCAAAAGGGAGCGGTAACGCGTAATTTGCCGACAGTCCGCCGGCGAAGAAGATAAGCTTACCAAAGAAGAAAAAACACAATCGCAACGGCGGGCCAACATGGAGGCAGTTTTTAGCGATGTTGTCAAAGTCATAATTAGATGTCGACACTGTGATGAAAGGTACTTTGGTATTTTGTTTTTGTTTTGTCATTTGACAAGTTAGCCGCGTACGCGTCCTGCTTGAGCGCCCGACTCTCACGCGCGAGTTGCGCTACCTGCGTGTACTGTCATTGTAGTGTCAAGTTCCGATGACTTGTTTTGTGTGTATGTTCTTTGATCTTTCTTTGTAATTCATTGTATCTGTCTCGTATTGGCTTTTGTTTTGTGCAGCCAGGTTGGCCTTGCATCCGAAGCTCTTTTACTTTACCTGGATAAGTTACTGATTTCGGAGGAAAAAAAATAGAATGGTTTCATCTGTATGATAAGGTATGTTTTCCTGTTAATACAGAAAAGCACGCATCCGCGTCACCATTGAGCGTCAGTCGAGCACAAGTGCCGTTTGCAAACGAGTGAGTATGGCATTTATTTCGAATAAGAAAGTCCTTGAGCACTCCTTGCTTTAAATTATTGCATATTTCAAGAACAGTCAGTCCTCTAGCGAAACGCCAACATAAAATGTGGCAAACCTCGGGATCATTTACAACATTTAGGACTCTTACCAGCTGGCCTACTGTTACTTTTTGCCTTTGTTGTTGTCTTAGTTGCTTTGGATTGCTGACTTGTAACTTTGGCTCTTGTTGGTTTTCTTTGTGGCAGCCTTTTCTAGAAGCCTATTGAGTTACGCTCATAAATGTATTTTCTTTACCCACTCTGTGGTATGAATGCTGGTGGAAACCCTTTAATGGGAGATTTAAGTGAAGCGACCTGAAATCCATTGTCTCTCTTCTGCTCATCAGGATCTTCTGGTAAGATTGACCAATGACGAGGATCCGCATTTTTTCTTCAGCCTCACAATTTCTGAGGAAGATTTCCAAAGGTTTGCCTAAGAAGTAGCCACAATTCCATTTCCTGCATCAATGTGCTTTTTTTTCAAGTGCTCTTTTATTTTTCTGTTTAGTTTGAAAGTCCAGCAGGAGTTATTGATTGAATTTGCGTCATTCCCTGAGATGCTGGTGCAGCTTCTTCGTCAATGTCAGTCAGAGCAGAATTGCAGCCATCCCAGGTACCCCCCCCCCCCACACACCTCCCCCCCCTCGACATCAAGATGTTTTCGCTGTGGGAGCCTCTTGTTTTTCCAAAAAAAAAATTTTTAATTCATTTGATTTTTTTGATGGTGTGCAGGTTCCAGCTGCTGTTCTCATGCGACTCGCCGTCACTGGATGGCCCCGGCCAGCTGAGCGTGATGGAGACCAACTCCTTTAAGCACAGCAACCAGCTTTCTCTGCGGCTGACGCAGGGCTCTGACAAGCACGTCAAAGACTACCTGGCTGCCTGTCTGGCCTCTGTCAAGGTGACACGCCAAGGGCAGGACGATTCTGGGGCCCATGCACATTTTGAAATCGGACAGATGGGTCCACTCAATACCCAGATGAACTGGTCTATGTAAAAATGTGAATTTGGATAATGAAGTCTTTTGTTTGAGTTAGTTCGATTGAATCTAGTTGGAAGTAAATAGCTCGTTATTTATGATTTAAAATAAGTACATGAACAATTCTTTGATTACCAAATTATTTCAGGAGTTAACTTAATCAAAGACTACTGCTTTACTAACTTATTTTCCGTCTTATTCTTTCAATGGGGATGACGAAAATGGCTCTTGACAACTGTCAACGTCTTATTGCGTTTCAGGCTGAGAAGGAAGCACTGGAGCTAAAATTGAAAAAGACAGAAGATGATCTGACGAGGCGGCTCAACGACGCCGAGCAGGTTCTGTTTCTTGTTGCCATTTTTTGTTGCTAAATCTAAAAACAGAACAAGCTGCAGCTACAATAATTAATTGACAAGGCATTTTTTATCAAATGAATTGACAGCTGCTTTGTTCTGTGATTCATTATTTCGATACGCAAACTTGAAATTGTCCAAATGTGCAATTTCGGCCTCGCACCAGTACTCCGTAATAACGGACCGATTATCATTTTAGTGAAATGCTGATAATCAGGTGCAGAGTTCCGATAATCGGTCCATCTAAAACTAAACCTTTTAAAATGAGATTGAATTAGGTTCGGCGTCACGTATCTCGCCAGACGCTGTCGGAGATGGAGCGCATGCGTCTGGAATGGACTCTTGAGAAGAACTCGCTTTGCAGCCGCCACGCTGACGAGTTGCGCCGTGAGCAGGAGAAGGCGGCCGACGTAAGCCCGACTCCCCAACCCCCTCCGGCCAACCCTGTGGCGCCGAGTGATGATGATATGTCACAGTTGCAGGAGCGCCAGCAGCAGCAGACGCAAAAGCACTGTCAGGATCTGGAGCGCGCTCACCAGCGCGACAGCCAGCAGATGCAAAGCCGCCTGGTGCAGCTGGAGACCTCCTGTGGGCAGCTGAGTGACAGGGACTACCAAAACCAGGCCGCCCTCAGGGACCTCAAGGCCAAACTGGTGGCCGCCGAGGAGGTACGTCTGCCATTTTTGTCATATTCACAGCGCCAGATAGAGAGCCCATGAAAACAATAGTTAGGTGTAAAATTCCACTGCCTATACAATGACTCAGCAAAGTGAACTCAAGAGTACGGGCTTCACACTCTTGGAGCCAAGGCCCATAGTTCCAACCATGGCACCAGTCCATAAAGTCAGAATAAATAAATGCTGACAGTTTTGTTTGGTCGTATTCATAAACGCACCTCGTTTGTGTGAACCCGTTTCATCTGACCCAAAGCGGGAAGCCAGGATGGATTCCGTTGTATGAAAGGCAGATACTAGATGTTCACGCTTTGCCAATGTGCTGCCACCCACTGGACGAATTGTTGTGCGTGTCACTCCAGCATACAGGACTGTCTCAGAAAATTAGAATATTGTGATAAAGCTCTTTATTTTCTGTAATGCAATTAAAAAACAAAAATGTCATACATTCTGCATTCATTAAAAATCAACTAAAATATTGCAAGCCTTTTATAATTTTAATATTGCAGATTATGGCCTACAGCAGGGGTGGCCAACCCACGGCTCGCGAGCCGCATGCGGCTCTTTGCCGGGTTTCATGCGGCTCCTTTACGTTCGCTTCGGGGGAGGGGGGGTTGTTAATGAGACGTCAAACGCTGCATGTTCGCTTCGGGGGGAGGGTAGTAATGGGATGTCAAACGCTGCGTGTTCGCTTCGAAGGGGGGGGGGGGGCTCTTTGCGGTACACAGTAAAAAAATGTGGCTCTTAGTCTCTGACTGGTTGGCCACCCCTGGCCTACAGTTTAAGAAACTCAAAAATCCTATCTAAAAAGAATTGAATATTTCCTCAGACCAAGTAAAAAAAAAAGATTTATAACAGCAAAACAAAATCAAACATTTGAAAATGTCCATTAATGCACTCAGTACTTGGTTGGGAATCCTTTTGCACGGATTACTGCATCAATGCGGCGTGGCATGGAGGCAATCAGCCTGTGGCATTGCTGAGGCGTTATGGATGCCCAGGATGTTTCAATAGCGGCCTTTAGCTCATTTGCATTGTTGGGTCTGGTGTCTTTCAGCTTCTTCTTCACAATACCCCACAAATTCTCGATGGGGTTCAGGTCAGGGGCATTGGCAGGCCAATCGAGGACAGTAATGCCATGGTCAGTACACCATTTACTGGTGGTTTTGGCACTGTTGGCAGGTGCCAGATCATGCTGGAAAATGAAATCATCCTCATTTCCATAGAGTTTTTCAGCAGACGGAAGCATGTAGTGCTCTAAAATCTCTTGTTACACAGCTGCGTTTACTCTGGACTCAATGAAAAACTGTGGACCAACACCAGCAGCTGACATGGCTCCCCAAGCCATCACTGACTGTGGGAACTTCACACTGGATTTCAAGCAACTGGGATTTTGCTCCTCTCCAGCCTTGCTCCAGACTCTGGCGCCTTGACTTCCAAATGAAATACAAAACTTGCTTTTGTCTGAAAAGAGGACTTTGGACCACTCTGCAACTGTCTAGTGCTTCTTTTCCATAGCCCAAGTCAGACGCTTCAGAAGTGGCTTGACCATGGGAATACGGCTATTGTAGCCCATTTCCCGGACACGTCTGTGAACAGTGACTTTTGATACCTGGACTCCAGCTTCAGTCCACAGTCTATGAAGCTCCTTCAAATTCTGGAAGCGACTCTTCTTCACAATGCTGTTAAGGCTGTGGTCATCTCTCTTGGTTGTGCAGCGTTTCCTGCCACATTTCCCCCTTCCAACAGACTTTTTGTGGATGTGCTTTGAAACTGCACTCTGTGAACAGCTTGCTCTTTGAGAAATTTCTTATTGTGTCTTACCCTCCTGATGGAGGGTGTCCATGATGGTCCTCTGGACCGCATTCAAATCAGCAGTCTTCCCCATACTTGTGATTTAGTTTACTGAACCAAGCTGAATGTTTTTCAAGGCTCAGGAAACCCTTGCAGGTGTTTCAAGTTAGACAATTCAAGTGATTAGTTGAATACCCTACTAGTATACCTTTTCATGATATTCTAATATTTTGAGATATTTGAGCTTTCTTAAGCTGTGCGCCATAATCTGCAATATTAAAATAATAAAAGGCTTGCAATATGTCAGTTGATTTGTAATGAATCCAGAATGTATGACATTTTTGTTTTTTTTAATTGTATTACAGAAAATAAAGAACTTTATCACAATATTCAAATTTTCTGAGACAGTCCTGTATGGCTCGATGGCTTGTGTTGCGTGCGCGCAGGAGTGCCAGCGCTTCCAGCAGCAGGTGGCGTCGATGCGGCGCCAGAGGGACTCGGCCGAGACAGCGCTTCACGCCAACGAGCGACTGGGCCAACAGCTGCAGACGCGTGTGGGCACGCTGGAGCAGGAAGCCAAAGACCGCGAGCAAAACGCGAGTCGCACTCAGGAGGCACTGAAGGCGGCACAACAGCAGAAGGTCGGCGCCAGCTGGCCTAGTCAGGAGGGGGCTGTTGCGCCACACCACAACACGCCATCTCCTCTTTGTTGTGTAGGAAACCCTCGAGGAGGACGCCCGCAGCAAAGAAGCCCAGGTGGAGATTTTGTCCGCAGACTTGAAGAAGGTTTGTCGTCTCGCTCGTCGTCTAACAGTATCGAAATGTGCGTGGTGGCCGCGGTCGCGCAAAGCTTTTTAGCAGATTGCCCGCCTGCTGCTTATTGGACACCATTTGGTGTCTCGCAAGAGAATCAATTGCGGCAGCGCCGCCAATTATTTTGGCGAGGACTGGGAATGGATGGGGCCTGCATTTAAGCTGCCAAGAGACTCAGTATTGTGACATCTGGCGCTGTTGTTAGGCCAACGAGATTATCAAGAAATTCTGGTGCGAGCTGCAAGTTCAGCAGAGCAAGAACAAGGACAAGAACGTGGCACTGGTGGAGCAGGAGAAAGTGCTGCGCGACACCTCCACCCAGCTGGAGCGAGCACAGGGGGAAGTGCGCGATGCTCACCAGCAGCTGCAGCACAAGGACCAGCAGGTGAATCGAGCCCGTGCTTGCGTGTCTTGCGTGTGGCTCACTTTGCATTTCGCTCGCTTTTTGCACGTGCCTGCAGTACCAGTCTGTTGGCTTTCTATGTATGTGTTTTGTGAATCTGCATGTCTGCATGTGCTTTTTGTTGACTTACCTGTGCGCGCACGCGCTTTGTCAGGTTGCGAGTCTGAAGGAACAGCTGGAGTCCAGCATGAAGAAGCTGGCCGAGTCGAAGGAGCTACTGCGGAGCAATGAGAATGGTGAGCGCAAGCGTCCGCCTCGTCTCGGGCACGCGGCGTTTTCATGTGGCATCTTTTGTCTGTGTTGTTGTCAGTGATCGGCTGGATAAACAAGCAACTGAACGAGAAGCGGCTGAGCGAGATGCTTGCGGAGCCGCCACGGAGCACGCCGCCGACCGCCGCCATGACGTCAGCGGTAAGAGAGCGCCGTCATCTTTGTGGATGGGATGCACGTGTTTGCTCGCCATCTTCCGTCTTTTTCTTTGTCCCCTGCAGGCTCACTTTTATCCTCACGTGAGCAAAAGTCCTGCAATGCCCGATGTTGTCTACAAGCCAGCGTGAGTCGCTTGAGACGGCTTCCTCTCCAGAAGAGGAAACGTGAGAGTGAAATGTGAATTTCTCTATAACAGAGCGAGCCCGAGCGTTGGCGGTCTGGATGCCAAATACTTCAAGAGGAGAGATGACGGCGGCGGCCCCGTTCGCGAGTCTCCCGACGCGCTCATCGCCAGAGGTGATGTCGCACACTCGTGATAGCACAAAACGGCACGGCCACGTCACACCTTGAACCTTGGGCACGCTCACCAGCCGATTCTTGTCTTTCCTTCTCAGAGTTTCCGCGGAGCAAAACACCTTCAGCCTACTTTCCCAACTAAGCACACACACTGCGCTCCACCTATGTTTATGAAGTTGCACCCTTGTTACAGAGCTCTGATTTCTCAAATAAATCAACCTTGGGTTCTCGATATTGTCCTCCACGTGGTGCTTTTTACTTTAACAGTGAGGACAAAATTGCACTTGCAAACAACAACATACAGCCGTTGTCATCACCAAACGATGTCAGGTGACCCTCCATCTTTCGCTGCTATTTTCAAAGGACAAGCCCGGTTTGTCTGCAAAATTCTATTTTCTCTTGCTCACTTTCCAAAGAAGACGAGTACGAAGGAGAAGCAAATGCGCCAGTACACAAAAGTCCAGAAAGCTGCTCAGTGTTTGTCCAAGGAGTTTTGATAAAAGCACAGCCATCGGGTCACAGTGTCGGCCTGTATTCAGCAGTTGATCTCGTAGGCCGTCAGAGAGTCCACAAACAAGCCGGCGTGGTTGACAAAGACCCCCTCGCCCTCTGGCGTCATGACCGGCTCCGCCTCGCCACCCTCGCCAGCAATTCTTCGCGCGGTCTGAATGTCGCTGTCCGCCTCAGCGGTGGGGAGCGAGGGGCTGGGAGGTGGGCCGGTTGCCAAGGAGCCAAAGGGGCCGCCGGCGTCAGGGGGGGCAGCGGGCAGGGCCGGTGGCAACACGGGTTTGGCACGGTTCAGGATGAACATCTCGTGGCCACGCTCGTCCCGGAACTCTTCCAGCTGGGCGAACGTGGTCGGCCCGTCCGAGTAGTCGTTCAGGTAAAGGATGCTCTCCTCCTGACGCACAACAACAATTTGAACTTCAACCGCGCATTCTTGCAGTCTCTTTGAAGACAAACCAAACAGCATTAGTCCTGCTAAAGTGAGAATTTCTAGGGGAAAAATGTTTACATTAAAAAACAATTGGGTGGAGAGGGGAAGAAAAAAAAAAAGGTCTCACTATCACATCCTAAAAGTAAAAGTACAGTAATCCCTCGCTACATCGCGGTTCGTTTATTGCGGTTTCACTACATCGTGGATTTCTTTTTCCCAATTATTATTTTTTTTTTAAAGTCAAAATAAAACTTCTAAATTGAGAAATTATGGCACAAACTTTTTATAAAAAAAATGGTTATAATAAGAGTTGTAAAAACATATTTACAGTGTTGTACCTTGTTATAGAAAAATTGTTATAGTAATAAGAGTTCTAAAAACATATTTACAGTACCGTTTTTTTCCATGTATAATGTGCAAAATTTAACTAATTTATTGTCCTAAAATCTGGGGTGCGCATTATACATGGGTAAAAAAAAAACCAATTTTGTTTTCTTTTCTTTCTTTTTTTTAAAATCCGGATATGATACGGAGGCCGCCATTACAGATGCGCTTTCTTCTCTGCTGTTCACTTCAAACACGCTCCATACGAACACAATGCTCTTGTATCAGACGCTTGCTCGATCACCTGCTCGTTTGCTGTCACAATGTACCCTACACAAATCCGAAACATTTCTTCGCTATCGCGTTTGCTAGCGCATGCGCAGTGATACTGACCAGCAGAATAACATCCGGTTGTTCCCAAAGATGATATTTTTTCTGAAATAATTTTACGTTTGCGGATTTAAGTAGAGTCAAAATTTGAGTGCGTATTATACATGGGTAGAGGCTTTTTTCCAGCGTCAACATGCCATTTTTAGGGTGCGTATTATACATGGGGGCGCATTATACATGGAAAAAAACGGTATGTACACTTGTACCTTGTTGTAAAAAAAATTATAATGATAAAAGTTGTTCTAAAAGCATATTTACAGTATGTGTTAAGAATTCTCCATGTTATTTGTTATTCAGCCGTGCTTCGATTTGAGGTAGGGTGATTTATTTTGAAGGCCGTTTTCAGGCGATACCACTTCCTATTTTAAATTCGTGTACATACCGTAATTTTCGGATTATAAATCGTTTTTTTTTTTCATAGTTTGAGTGGGGGGGGCGACTTATACTCAGGAGCGACTTATATGTTTTATTTTCACACATTTTTACTTCATCATTAACACATCACTTACAAGTATAGTTGACCACTTCACATGTTATTTTTAGTATAGTTGATCACGTCACATGCTTTGATATCTTTATCCTGAACATATTCAAAACATGAAAAATAGAGAGAAAAAAATCTAATAAGGTAATTAACACTTTAAAGCACCATATCCTCTGGACATGTCCTCTGTCACCAGGATGACATAAAAGACGAGAAATTTGATCGATGGATTTAATGATTTGGAGTGACACAAATGGTTTGATAATATTGTTGTTTATGTGATAGTTATTTAAAATATAGTTTATATATCGTTGTATGGGCCTGTGGAATAATTTGAACTGCGGCGCGGGACGCGGCATTGTTGACAAAGGACAATCGATGGATTTAATGAATTGGAGTGACACAGATGGCTTTATAAACGTGTTATTTATGTAATGTTTTTTTTTAAGTAACTGAATGTTAAGTCAGGCCCGTTCTCAGCTCCTCGTTTGTGTTTGTCACGTTAGCATACCGTATTGTTTAGCCTGTTGTTGCTCGTTCATGTCTGTTCTAACCCTAACCCTAACCCCTAACCCTAACCCTAATCCAACAGGATTTTGTCGAATAAATTGCCCCCCAAAATGCGACTTATACTCCGGAGCGACTTATATATGTTTTTTTTCCCCATTTTTGGGCATTTTATGGCTGGTGCGATTTATACTCCGGAGCGATTTATAGTCCGAAAATTACGGTATGTCGGTTACAGTGGTACAGGACTCATTGACGACGTAAGTGAGTCTCCTAACATGAGAAATGAACGATCACGTGTCTAACCTTTAGAACAGGGGTGGGCAAACTACGGCCCGCGGGCCACATCCGGCCCACGGGACCGTTTAATCCGGCCCGCCAACCCTGAACAAATTGTATTATTAAACTTTTTTTTTTTGGTCATTTTGCCTGCAATGACTGCGTTTTCCCAGTAGATGGCGAAGCGCTTGCCTGCGCATTTATTACCGGAAGCCGTGTCAGAAAGCTCGGTGCACACTCACAAGTGCGTGTACGTACATGGCGCACTCGCGCTCTATTTGTATCAGTCCCGAATTTAGAGCGTGGGCTGTGACGACAGCATTCTTATAATTCGCGCACTGAGCTTTCAGATGCAGTTTTGCGCTAAAGCCACCCACAAACCTTCCCCTGGAATCCTTCCATTAAAATGAGTGGCCCGAAAAAAAGAAGTGAGTGCCGAATGTTAAAAAAGAGTGGCCAATTTGGCTCGACGGACGCGACGTGACGTTCAGCCACATGAACGTCAACATCAACCCGTCACAGATCAAGGTAAACGGACCAACACCTCGGATCTCGCCTAAGAATTGCCACAACAAATTTTACTCCAGACTATGACGCACTAGCAAAAAAGGGAGACCAACAACACTGTTCCCACTGAAAATGAACGGGAGGCTCTCAAGTTTATTGTAAAAAAATGCATTTTGAATATGATTTGTACACATAGCAGGGATTGAAACTAGCGACCATTCTCATTTTCAAACAATGCAGGATGCTCAAGGACATTGATGCACCACCTATTTGCGACTAATCTTAACCTGTAAAGTTCTTAAGGCTTACTTTAAGGAGGTGTTTCCCGTTTCCTCACCTCTGTTACCAGGTGTTTGCGAGTTAAAACTCTGCTCTGATTTTCAGATACCCCTCACCGTGTTGCTGTTTTGATTACTTTATTTGGATGTATGCTTTCACCGATTCTTCAATATGATATATTTGGTCAGAATGTTTGCCGTTTGATGTGATCTCATAAGATAAACATCTTTCATTAATCTGACCTGCAGGCACTGAAGTGATGGAGATTGTTATTCATAATAACAGTGTCGTATTTTATGAGAATCACTGATAGCAGTTTTTTAGTGAATTATTTTATTTTTTTAATGCTGTTAATAAATGCATTTGTTTTCAAAAAAATTGTTTGGAATATCCATGCTTTACTACCTACTAAAGGCCAAGATCTTTTATGCAATGACCTTTACAGGTCGCTTATATGACTTCACACAACGCCTACGTCCATCTGCTCCTTGTCCGGCCCTCCGGTCCAAATTTAGAACCCAGTTCGGCCCGCGAGTCCAAAAGTTTGCCCACCCCTGCTTTAGAACAATGTAGTATTGCGCCAAATGTTCGTTTACATTACTTTAGAGGTCCGTTTTCGCGTGTTAGCACGATCGCGAATTAGCATCTTTCCGCTAACTCATTAGCCTGCCCAGTACTTCTTAACATGTTACACCAGGGGTGGGCAAACTTTTTGACTCGCGGGCCGGACTGGGTTCTAAATTTGGACCGGAGGGCCGAACCAGGAGCAGATGGACGTAGGCTTTGTGTGAAGTCATATAAGCGACCTGTAAAGGTCATTGCATAAAAGATTTTGGCCTTTAGTAGGTAGTAAAGCATGGATATTCCAAACAAGTTTTTTGAAAACAAATGCATTTATTAACAGCATTAAAATTTTTTTAATAATAATTCACTAAAAAACTGCTGATTCTCATAAAATACGACACTGTTATTATGAATAACAGTCTCCATCACTTCAGTGCCTGCAGGTCAGATTAATGAAAGATGTTTATCTTATGAGATCACATCAAACGGCAAACATTCTGACCAAATATATCATCTTGAAGAATCGGTGAAAGCATACATCCAAATAAAGTCATCAAAACAGCAACACGGTGAGGGGTATCTGAAAATCAGAGCAGAGTTTTAACTCACAAACACTTGGTAACAGAGGTGAGGAAACGGGAAACACTTCCTTAAAGTAAGCCTTAAGAACTTTACAGGTTAAGATTAGTCGCAAATAGGTGGTGCATCAATGTCCTTGAGCATCCTGCATTGTTTGAAAATGAGAATGGTCGCTAGTTTCAATCCCTGCTATGTGTACAAATCATATTCAAAATGCATTTTTTTACAATAAACTTGAGAGCCTCCCGTTCATTTTCAGTGGGAACAGTGTTGTTGGTCTCCCTTTTTTGCTAGTGCGTCATAGTCTGGAGTAAAATTTGTTGTGGCAATTCTTAGGAGAGATCCGAGGTGTTGGTCCGTTTACCTCGATCTGTGATGGGTTGATGTTGATGTGGCTGAACGTCACGTCGCGTACGTCGAGCCAAATTGGCCACTCTCTTTTAAACGCTCGGCACTGCTTTTCCTTGGGCGACTCATTTTAATGGAAGGATTCCAGGGGAAGGTTTGTGGGCGGCTTTAGCGCAAAACTGCATCTGAAAGCTCAGCGCGCGAATTACAAGAATGCAGATGTCACAGCCCACGATCTAAATTCGGGACTGATACGAATAGAGCGAGAGTGCGCCATGTCCGTACTACTGAGTACGTACACGCACTTGTGAGTGTGCGCCAAGCTTTCTGACACGGCTTCCGGTAGTGAATGCGCAGGCGAGCGCTTCGCCATCTACTGGGGAAACGCAGTCATTGCAGGCAAAATGACCAAAAAAAAAAAAAGTTTAATAATACAATTTGTTCAGGGTCGGCGGGCCGGATTAAACGGTCCCGTGGGCCGGATGTGGCCCGCGGGCCGTAGTTTGCCCACCCCTGTGTTACACGCACACACGTATATCATTTTCAATATTTATACAGAATTTTCTGTATGTTATTTATACTATTAATGTATTATTTACATGTTTGAAACAATTAATGTTCTAATAATAATAATAATATATGCACTTAAATGGTTTCATATACATTTATTGACACACAGAAAATGTACAGATAAAAAAAAAAATGTACAGATGGGAGGGTGACCGTACTTCGCGGATTTCACTTATCGCGGGTGGTTTTTTGAACCAATTATCTGCGATAAACGAGGGATTACTGTATTTCCTGATGCAAAAATTCAAACTTCACAACAAAAGCGATGCCTCTTCGGCAAGAAAAAAGGGCAATTTGTCCTAAGCCTGTTGCAAGCCTGCGGGTGCGCGCTTACCTTGTTCGCAGCGTGCTGGTCCTTGTGTTCTCGCAGTCGTCGGCTGTAGATCATGGCGACCAGCAGCAGCGCGGTGAGCACCAGCAGCGAGATGCCGGCGGCGATGGCCATCTGCGTGGCAGCGGCCAGTGCGCCAAAGGCCATGCTGCCCAGAGCGTAGAGAGGCTCCTGGCTCACCTCACCGCCGCCACTCCGCAGGCGCGGCCACACCGGCGTGTCGAGGGGCGCCGCCTGCGCCCAGCCGGCCCAGATAGACGAGGACGAAGAGTTGATGGCGAGCTGGAAGGTGACCCGCACTGTGCCGCCCGCGTTCCAGGCCTCGCACTCGTACACGCCGGCATGTGCCACCGTCACGTTGCTGAGTGTCAGGGTTTTCCAAAACTATCTTGATCATATGATTATGTTGGAATGTATGTAACCAGTAATGAATAACCTTGGTAGATCAGTTTTATGCTTATGTTGGTGTGTAACCAGTAATAAATAACCTAGCTTGTTCCATCCTACACAATGTCGTAAAACATCCCCTGCCCTGATAATCTAGAGGTCAAGGGCCTTTTTTACTTGTCTATTCAGTCCACTGTCACCCCCACCCTTTTTCTCCTAATAAAGATGGTCTTGTGGGAAGCGAGAGTCAGACGTCATTCGATCATTGCTGTACGCACAGTGACGAATGGACTCTCCGCCTGCAGGTGCCCAAAACGACTAACTTGTCTCCAAGTGGTTCTTGCAAAATAAGTTAGAGTGAGCACCACCCTAACATTTTGGTGCCGAAACCCGGGACCCTCATACCCACCTTCTGACTGACGGAGGAAGACGTGCTGCATTGTCGACAAGCCAGCGTCCATTAGGAGGACCTGGAAAAGAAAGTCCTGGGAAGAGAACTTCTTCGCTGGGCCAGCATCTTAGGTCTGCCTTCGTCTGACAGAAGTGGTTTGGCGGGACCCGGCGATGCAACGAACCAGGAGACACGTAAGTTAAAAAAAGAAAATAATAATAATAATAATAATAATAAAATAAAATAAAATATATATATATTTTTTTTAAAAAGCGCTGATACAGCTTTGGTTTGTCCGAGCTATGAGACACGGCTTTGGTTTGTCCGAGCTATGAGATTCAGCTTTGGTTTGTCCGAGCTATGAGATTCAGCTTTGGTTTGTCCGAGCTATGAGATTCAGCTTTGGTTTGTCCGAGCTATGAGATTCAGCTTTGGTTTGTCCGAGCTATGAGATTCAGCTTTGGTTTGTCCGAGCTATGAGATTCAGCTTTGGTTTGTCCGAGCTATGAGATTCAGCTTTGGTTTGTCCGAGCTATGAGATTCAGCTTTGGTTTGTCCGAGCTATGAGATTCAGCTTTGGTTTGTCCGAGCTATGAGATTCAGCTTTGGTTTGTCCGAGCTATGAGATTCAGCTTTGGTTTGTCCGAGCTATGAGATTCAGCTTTGGTTTGTCCGAGCTATGAGATACAGCTTTGGTTTTTCCAAGCTAGGAAACAGCTGGGATTCTAGTCCTAGTGGAAGGAACGGGCTAAGAAAAAACAGAGTTTTTTTTCTTAATTGAAGGAGGGCGTAGATTCTCTTTTTGTCCGTTTTTCCAAGCTGTTTGGAAGGGTTTTTCATCCATCCTGGATAGGCCTAAAAATAAAAAAGCGCTGGAGTTTGTGTGATTGAGAGTGACTGGTAGGATAAATTGACTAAATAGCAGTTCTAGCATTGATCCACGAAAATAATACAGGCTAGTAATTGTTCAAAGGTCAATTTAAACTTGCATTGAGGATCCTCAAAGAAAAAGAATAAATTAAAAAATAATAATAATTAATAATAATAATAATAATTGTATAAACCTAAAATACCAAATTAAGATGGGAAATAAAAACGATAAATCTCTAGCTCTTGAAGGAGATGAGTTCATGGCGAGTAGATTTCTTGATTGTATGTAATACATGCTGAAGTGGAAAAAGAAAAGAGAGAGAGTTGAATTGTGCTAGACTGTGGTTGAAAGCTTCACAAGAGAGAAGAGAATAAATCCAAAAGACAAAAGACAGAAAGTTGAAAAGTGCTGCGACCATGTTTGTCAGGCCGGAAGACAATGAGGCCACAGTGCGCAGGCGCACTGTCCCGGCCACGGCTCCAGCCGCAGCTCAAGCAGAAGAGCAAGAGAGACATTCCGCTCGTGTGCAAAACTTGTATACAACAACTATGCAGTGGGACAGGCATGCTGAAAAAGTTATCCGAAAAGGCAAATGTTCTGATGTATTTCATCTAGATGATGATAATGATCTAAATGAAGATACAACGATCTTCTCCCAAAGTTCCCAAAGGGGAGAGGAAGAGAGAGAGACCAACAAGGCCGAAGGCCACCATATAATTCAAAACCCCCATCAGATTTTGACAACTGTTGGAACTGTGGGAAACGTGGACACTGGTCAAGAGAGTGTTTTAGGAAAAAAAAAAAAAAAAAAAAGCGGTGGCAGAGGAAGAGGCAGAGGAAAAATTTAACATAAAAAATAAAACATTTACAGCATGACAAGCTTCCTCTCCTTTGACCCCTCATGCTAATACAGAGAAAGAAAGAATAGATGCCCATATGACAGCAAAACATGTCATTGTCAGATTATTGGAACATTTTCTGGATTATTAGAGCTCTTGTCCATGCAAGACGTATGACAATGCTGTTTGTATGCCCAATGACAAATGACCAGAGATCAAATTGTGTGTGTACACTAAAGTTCAAATTTGCAAATCAAGTGGTAAATAAATGCAACTTGCTTCTAGAAGATAAATGAAAAATTAAAATGTACTGTCCTTGTGTGCGTGGGAGGGACTAGCTCATGATCGACCACAGGAAATGGCCAGCCTGTGACGAATCATTTGTGCTGGGACCTGCCCTACGCGCGCGAGAGCTGTGCATGTGTGTTAAAATGATGAAGATTGGCTAAACTTTTAGTGTAAAGAAATTTGTTAGATTGTGGTCTATCCAATTTGCACCGCAGAACAGAAACGATTTGGAAAGATAAAAATGAGAGGAAAAGAGAAAAATGTGTTTGCGAGCAGAAATTTATCCACACTAGTGCATGTTAAGTGTTGAGCCCTCATGAGAAATTTGAAAAAGAAACGACAGAACATGCTTTCAGGAATTGGAAGAAGCAAAATTGTGAATTTAAGACATTGCAATGCTACATTTAATAGGAATAATTGATTGATGGTGTTATAAAATTATACAAGCTGCTATATGCGAGCTAAATCTGAGAAATTGAGTTCGTTAAATCTAAAAGCAAAGAAAAATTCAGATTAATTTGCCAGTAGTTTTTTGAGTTGAGTTTTTTTGGGATTGGTGGATTGTTCTATCAGGAACCTTGAGTTGAAAATGGTATATGGATGTTGTGTGGTGAGCTTGGATGAATTGAGACCAATGTGATGGTAAGACTCCTTTTTGGAGACTGTGTGTGAGATGCAAATGAGCATTGATGAATGATTGCCTTGAATGATAGGAAAATACAGGTTGAATGGTTGAAGCTGTTGGCGACTACTATGGAAAATTAGTAGAGCGACTTTGCTGAAAGAGTGGTTTTGAGTAAGTTGAATGCTAAAATGAAAAACATAGCTTTTGGATTAATGATTAACTAGAGAAAAAATTGGAGAACCAGTAACACATGCAGAAGATGTGTGAACTGGGAAATTGAGAAGCGTTTTGAAAAAAAAGTCAAATTAAATGATGGAATCATATGTAGTAAAGAACACGTTCTCCCAAAACGTTTGTCAAGGTGTGTGGCATGGGCGTTGCCAAGCCTCAGAAGGAGGGAGTGAATAGGACAGATAGTGGAAGATAGTAATAATACAAACCTTTACGACATATGGATTTTCTAATACATTTAGTGTCATACTGTGGTAAAATTCTATTCTGGTATCATGCAATGTATATCTCACTAGTAAGCCTAAGTGTGACCGGGTCATGTTTCGGGTCAGGTTCGTGCGGGATTGTTTGGGCCTTGGTCCATGATCTCATTGGCACGAGACATCTGGTTTCCATTAACAACTGACAAGATATGCACCCGAGTGAGGAAAGGGAGGCTAACTCATAAATAATGAGGAGATATTGGGAGTAATCTGTTGGTCCTTTCTTTAAGACCCTTCCTGGTGCAGATAGGTTAGCAACAAGAGAGATTTAGAGGTTCAACAGAAAGACAGTTAAAAGAAAACAACATTATTAATTTGGATAGTTGCGGGCTAACAGGAGCATGAGAAAGAAGAGCTAAGAAGCGGGATCCAATTTGATCAGGGAGATTGGAAATTCACAACACCATATTCTAAGTCACATTTTTGAGCAAGCATGACACAGGTAATAACGTTTGAGAGGTCAAGACATAGATCAGGGCTAGATGTGGAACGCAGACCTCGTTGAGTTAATTTTAAATAATGATACTGAAGACAATGTACTGTCTCATTAAATAGGAACTATAGACAGAACGTAGCTCGAAAATAGGATGAGTTGCAGGACTTACAATATAAAGACGAGATCGCTGTTACTAGGAGAATTTGAAGTTTGGTAAACAAACATTACTAGTGAATGGATGGCAGCAGCTACATTTGGAGATAGTCTTACAAGTTTGATGTCCCAGTCTGTCACTCTCAGTGCCAGGATCCCTGAAAACTCAATCCCGAGACTCTGCCTGCAGCCATGGACGTCTACAAAACGGTGCCTGGCATTGAGGCACCTTTGACCTTTGGCAAGGACAAAGAAAGACTGTTGTTGTACTTGTAGGGGGGCAAGTACACTCTGGAAGAAAGACGACATCCTCGGGGACGAAAAAAGACAGTGAGAAGTGGAGGAACTCACAATGTTGAAGAAAAAATGGACATTTGAACAATGGACTCATTCGAGAGTGATGGATGTGTTGGCTCTGAAGCAACAACAAAAGAACACCATCTTGAGAGGGTGAGGTGCGGCAAAAGATATGGACTTGAAATGTCCAACGACCAAATCGCACTCCGTGCTGAAACTTCGTGGGGCTTGGGGTAGAGTGGACAGGAGCTTCATTGTGCACTGGGTTTGACAGAACTGAGGAGATTTGATAAAAATTTAATAATGCGTAGAGCTACAGAGAGAAGCATCATGGTCAGAGATTGAACAGATTGGACAAAACAAATAGGCTAAAACGGAGAGAAACAAGAGCGAGATCTGATGTTTTGGCTCATCAGGCATAAGAAGTAGAAATTGAGTTAGATACATTTTAGAATAGGACATTTGGACTAAAGTGAATTCAGTCAAGAGGAAGCTAGGTTGCTCAATGTACCTACTCAATAAAATAGTAAGTTCGTTGCACCACAGTGGAGTTTGGGTGGTCAAAAAGTTGGATACGTTCAATTTTTGACTTTCACACAATCATGCATAGGAGTCGCACAAGGCGACAGTTAACAAGACAATGACTGCAATAGGGATCACTTACGACTGCACCGACATGGAAAAGTAGAAGCAAGGGAGTTGAGTAAGGGATTATATGCAGAACAGTCCGCTATACAGTTACCAATAGGAGGTTCTATCAAAAGAAGCTACATGAGAGATGTATAGAATCCCTTTGTCTGTGCTCTGTGTTTGTGCGTAATCTCTGTAAAGTTGTGTCAGGCTGTTGTTGTTTGTCTGAGCCTTGGGTGCGCGCTCGGTGTGTGTGCGTTTATGTGCACAACCTGTGTGTGTGCGAACGTGTTAGGAAGAAGACGGCATGAATAAGGGAATCTCCTTTAAGACAGGAGGCAATAAATGGGAAAGCCCCTGTCATGAACGGTCTTTGGTTAGGAGGAATCATTAGGAAGTGCTCAAACTCTTCTTTCAAACACTCCTATCTGCCTCGTTAAAAAGGGCATTACAATTGACTACAAGAGTTGCAAAAAGCAGATGAAGAACATAGGTAGCATGATCAGGGCCCTCAGGCTGAAGGATGTGTCAAATGCAAATTTACTGCCGCCTGATCTTTCCTCCTCACAGGTCGACAACCCCATCAATCCAGGAGACTGGGTCTACATCAAGGTCATCAAAAGAAAGAACTGGGCCAGCCATGGTGGGAGGGACCATTCCAAGTCTTGCTGACTATCCCCCTCCGCAGTGAAGATCGCTGAACGACCCAGCTGGATTCACCTTAGCCACTGCAAGCTACGAGGAGTGCTGGACCCCTCATTTCGGGACGGTGGCAAAGTCTGCGAACAACGATCCCAACTCCGCTAGGCGGGGGGATGTCTCGGTGTTCCTGTCATCTTGGTAGCAACGGGGCTCCACATGCCAGGTGGATCCTCTGCTGCGTTGTGGTTGGAGCATGCTATAGTCTATGGACACATCTGAACAGACCAAGTGATAATGTTGACCGTGGGAAACGATGGTCACACGATGAGAACTTTGAGGACTGGTCATGAGACCCCAGAAACCCATACGAAACCAACGCTTGGTACCGGTATGTGAAGGTCACTGTGGGAGCGCACACACAGGAGGGATGTTATCTGTGTTTCCAAAAACTCCCCTTGCTCCACACAAGTTCACTTGGAGGCCAGAGCAATGAATGTCACTGAAGCGAAATGTATGGCATCCATGGGAGGAGATTGATATCAACACCGTACTGTCAGTCAGTGAAGCTACCCCTACCGCCCTGGAGTGAATCTGTGATCAAACTATTTTGGATTAATCCCAATGTGACTGTTGGAGGACGACAGATGCCACAAGTGGCCTAAACCAGGACGCTACCTGGAATGGACTACACGTGTTTCATCCAAGAAAACAAGACCCACGGATGCATTCACGACAACTGCTCTCCAGGAGGGAACTGGATGGGAGCTTTGGACATCACCGCTGTGTGCCAGGATGGGAGAGCCATTTCAAGGTGTAAGAGCTCTCCTGCCAACATGGCTGTACCATTGGACGGGTCCTACTTCATTCGGAACGGATCGTGGCTTTATTTATATTTTCTTATTGATAGCATTCTGGTCGCCTAAGGCAGAGGGGCCGTGTGAGACTTTTCCTGCGATTTAACATCGGCCAGCAGGTTTTTAGATCACACAATAAGTTTAATCTGGAGTATTGAGGAAAGTCCTCATCTTCACTGGAAGTTGTTGCTATCATTGTTTGTTGTTTTTGTCATGTTTCACCCTACACGCTCCCCAGCCCATTCGCTGTCATCTCAGTTTTTTTTATTGATTTTTTTTATTACTGTTTTTACTATTCTTCTTTATATTTTCTTACTTATGTTTTATTGATCTGGTTCACATAATCGTATGATAAAACAGGAGGGAGATGTCAGGGTTTTCCAAAACTATCTTGATCATATGATTATGTTGGAATGTATGTAACCAGTAATGAATAACCTTGGTAGATTAGTTTTATGCTTATGTTGGTGTGTAACCAGTAATAAATAACCTAGCTTGTTCCATCCTACACAATGTCGTAAAACATCCCCTGCCCTGATAATCTAGAGGTCAAGGGCCTTTTTTACTTGTCTATTCAGTCCACTGTCACCCCCACCCTTTTTCTCCTAATAAAGATGGTCTTGTGGGAAGCGAGAGTCAGACGTCATTCGATCATTGCTGTACGCACAGTGACGAATGGACTCTCCGCCTGCAGGTGCCCAAAACGACTAACTTGTCTCCGAGTGGTTCTTGCAAAATAAGTTAGAGTGAGCACCACCCTAACACTGAGGAAGAGCATCCCACTGCCCGTGTCGGGGTCAAAGTGGGAGGCGCTCTCGTCGCTCTTCTGCACGTGTGCCCGGCCGCCCTCCGATGGCTCCGTCCCGCTGCCCGCTCCTCGGACCCCGCCGCCCAGGTCGTGCACCAGCCCTCGGGGCACCGGTGGTGAGGCCTTGTCCGAAGATGCCTTCCTCCATGTCACCTGCAGGGGGCACGCTGGGGCAAGTCAACTCAAAGAAGTGGCCCGTTTCAAACTGGAAGTTAGAGCATTCAACATTGGTTTTCTTAAATACGAATGACTTTGTTGTATACTTATTGCCCCCCCGGCTGGGCGCCTGCACATTGGGGTTCACCCCGGTGAACGAGAGGGTAGCCTCCCTCCACCTTCGGGTGGGGGGACGGGTCCTGACTGTTGTTTGTGTCTATGCACCAAACGGCAGCTCAGAGTACCCACCCTTCTTGGAGTCCGTGGAGGAAGTGCTGGAGAGCGCTCCTTCTGGGGACTCCATCGTTCTACTGGGTGACTTCAATGCTCACGTGGGCAATGACAGTGAGACCTGGAAGGGCGTGATTGGGAGGAACGGCCCCACGATCTGAACCCGAGCGGTGTTCTATTATTGGACTTCTGTGCTCGACACGGATTTTCTATAATGAACACCATGTTCAAACATAAGGGTGTTCATGTGTGCACTTGGCACCAGGACACCCTAGGCCACAGTTCGATGATCGACTTTGTAGACGTGTCATCGGATTTGCGGCCGCATATTTTGGACACGCGGGCGAAGAGAGGGGCGGAGCTGTCAACTGATCACCACCTGGTAGTGGGTTGGCTCCGATGGTGGGGGAAGATGCCGGTCCGACCTGGCAGACCCAAACGCTCTGTGAGGGTCTGCTGGGAACGTCTGGCGGAATCCCCTGTTAGGAAGAGCTTCAACTCCCACCTCCGGCAGAGCTTCTCCCATGTCCCGGGGGAGGCGGGGGACATTGAGTCCGAGTGGACCTTGTTCCGCGCCTCCATTGTTGAGGCGGCCGACCGGAGCTGTGACCGTATGGTCATTTGTGCCTGTCGTGGCGGCAATCCCCAAACTCGCTGGTGGACACCAGCGGTAAGGGATGCCGTCAAGCTGAAGAAGGAGTCCTATCGGGCCGTTTTGGCCTGCGGGACTCCGGAGGCAGCTGACAGGTACCGGGTGGCCAAGCGGAACGCGGCTTCGGCGGTTGCTGAGGCAAAAACCCGGGCGTGGGAGGAGTTTGGCGAGGCCATGGAGAATGACTTCCGGACGGCTTCGAGGAAATTCTGGTCCACCATCTGGCGTCTCAGGAGGGAGAAGCAGTGCAACGTCAACACTGTTTACAGTGGAGATGGCGTGCTGCTGACCTCGACTCGGGACGATGTGTGTCGGTGGGGATAATACTTCGAACACCTCCTCAATTCCACCTACACGCCTTCCATTGTGGAAGCAGGGCCTGGGGACTCTGAGGCGGACTCTCCAATCTCTGGGGTCGAAGTCACTGAGGTAGTTAAAAAACTCCTCTGTGGCAAGGCCCCGGGGGTGGATGAGATCCGCCCGGATTTCTTAAGGGTTCTGGATGTTGTGGGGCTGTCATGGCTGACACGTCTCTACAACATCGCGTGGACATCGGGGACAGTGCCTCTGGATTGGCAGACTGGGGTGGTGGTTCCCCTCTTTAAGAAGGGAGACCGGAGGGTGTGTTCCAATTACAGGGGAATGACACTCCTCAGCCTCCTTGGTAAGGTCTATTCAGGGGTGCTGGAGAGGAGGGTCCGTCGGGAGGTCGAACCTCGGATTCAGTCCTGGCCGTGGAACAGTGGACCAGCTCTTCACCCTCAGCAGGATCCTCGAGGGTGCATGGGACTTCGCCCAACCAATCCATATGTGTTTTGTGGACTTGGAGAAGGCCTTTGACCGTGTCCCTCGGGAGGTTCTGTGGGGGGGTGCTTCGGGAGTACGGGGTACCGAGCCAACTGATAAGGGCGGTCAGGGTTAGGGTCCCTGTATCACCGATGCCAGAGTTTGGTCCGCATTTCCGGCAGTAAGTCGGATTCGTTCCCAGTGAGGGTTGGACTCCGCCAAGGCTGCCCTTTGTCACCGATTCTGTTCATAATTTTTATCTCACTGGAGCGGTTCGCAGCCGAGTGTGAAGCGGTCGGGATGAGGGTCAGCACCTCCAAATCCGAGTCCTTGGTCCTCGATCGGAAAAGGGAGGAATGCCCTCTCCGGATCGGGGATGAGATCCTGCCCCAAGTGGAGGAGTTTAAGTATCTTGGGGTCTTGTTCACGAGTGAGGGGAAGATGGAGCGCGAGATCGACAGGCGGATCGGTGCAGCGTCGGCAGTAATGCGGACTCTGTACCGGTCCGTCGTGGTAAAGAGAGAGCTGAGCTAAAAGGCAAAGCTCTCGATTTACGCTCCTACCCTCACCTATGGTCACGAGCTATGGGTCGTGACAGAAAGAACGAGATCCCGGATACAAGCGGCCGAAATGAGTTTTCTCCGCAGGATGTCCGGGCTCTCCATTAGAGATAAGGTGAGAAGTTTGGTCATCCGGGAGAGACTTGGAGTAGAGTCGCTTCTCCTCCACGTTGAGAGGAACCAGATGAGGTGGCTCGGGCATCTCATCAGGATGCTTCCTGGACGCCTCCCTGGGGAGGTGTTCCGGGCATGTCCCACCGGTAGGAGACCCTGGGGACGACCCAGGACGCGCTGGATAGAAATTCATGGCAAGCTTGCCACCTTTTTTCCCCTTCATAACATTTACCGTTTTTAAGTAATTAGCAAATTTGTGCCTTTTATTTCCCCATTCATTCTTAATGGAAATGTCAACCCGAGCCAGTTTCCTGTAGTGGGTTCGATTCCCACATTGGGCGTCATTAATTATTTTACTCTTTATTCTTCCCGCTTATCATTTTCAACGCTTATCATTTGTAACTAACATTCGCATTCAACATTCATTACATTAAGAAATTTCCACCACTTTGATTACGTATTCGCATTCAACAAACACATTCATTACATTAACCAAATTCAACCAGTATGTAGACAGGAACACAATTAGCTCGTGGGAAACACAAGTGATTCCAGAACATGAGCGGCTTTCCCGAATGGTATCAAAACCCGCGTCGGTTCGATTCCCACATTGGGCGTCATTATTTATTTTACTCTTTATCCTTCCCGGTTATCATTTTCAACGGTTATCATTTGTAACTTTTGTCATTCGCATTCAACATTCATTACATTAAGCAATTTCCACCACTTTGATTACGCATTCGCATTCAACAAACACATTCATTACATTAACCAAATTCAATCAGCAAGAAGGAAGCATCCTCGTTAGCTCAGTCGGAAACTCAATGGAAATGTCGACCCGAGCCAGTTTCCTGTAGTGGTTTCGATTCCCACATTGGGAGTCATAAATTATTTTACTCTTTATTCTTCCCCCTTATCATTTTCAACGCTTATCATTTGTACCTTTTTTGTAACATTTGTAACGTTTCATTTTTAACGCTTATCATTTGTACCTTTTTGTAACATGTATTTGTAACATTTTCCCATTTATTTCACAATTATCTATTTTCCCTTTGTATTCTTCCCGCTCATCATTTTTAACGCTTAACGTTTGTAACTTAACATCTGCCTTCGCCTTCACACGCAATTTCTTCCGAAATTGCAATTCTAGTTATTATTGTGTGAAGGCGAAGGCCTTCACACATTGTTATTCTACTTTATTGTGTGAAGGCGAAGGCCTTGACATCAAACTACTCCCACATGCTTCAACCAATTCACCTCGTTCAAACTTTCACACGTTCCAAAAATTCATGGCAAGCTTGCCACCTTTTTTCCCGTTCATAACATTTACCGTTTTTAAGTAATTAGCAAATTTGTGCCTTTTATTTCCCCATTCATTCTTAATGGCAATGTCAACCCGAGCCAGTTTCCTGTAGTGGGTTCGATTCCCACATTGGGCGTCATTAATTATTTTACTCTTTATTCTTCCCGCTTATCATTTTTAACGCTTATCATTTGTAACTAACATTCGCATTCAACATTCATTACATTAAGCAATTTCCACCACTTTGATTACGTGTTCGCATTCAACAAACACATTCAATACATTAACCAAATTCAACCTGTCTGTAGACAGGGACACAATTAGCTCGTGGGAAACACAAGTGATTCCAGTACACGAGCATCTTTCCCGAGTGGTATCAAATCCCGCGTCAGTTCGATTCCCACATTGGGCGTCATTATATATTTTACTCTTTATCCTTCCCCTTATCATTTTCAACGCTTATCATTTGTACCTTTTTTGTAACATGTATTTGTAACATTTTCCCATTTATTTCACAATAATTTATTTTCCCTTTTTATTCTTCCCGCTCATCATTTTTAACGCTTAACGTTTGTAAATTAACATCTGCCTTCGCCTTCACACGCAATTTCTTCCGAAATTGCAATTCTAGTTATTGTGTGAAGGCGAAGGCCTTCACACATTGTTATTCTACTTTATTGTGTGAAGGCGAAGGCCTTCACACATTGTTATTCTACTTTATTGTGTGAAGGCGAAGGCCTTCACACATTGATATTGTACTTTATTGTGTGAAGGCGAAGGCCTTCACACATTGTTATTCTACTTTATTATTGTGTGAAGGCGAAGGCCTTCACACATTGATATTGTACTTTATTATTAAACAACTTATTCCTCCCACTTTTTTGACATCTAACTACTCCCACATGCTTCAACCGATTCACCTCGTTCAACCTTTCACACGTTCCAAAAATTCATGGCACGCTTGCCAGTATTTTTCGCGTTCATAACATTTACCGTTTTTAAGTAATTAGCAAATTTGTGCCTTTTATTTCCCCATTCATTCTTAATGGCAATGTCAACCCGAGCCAGTTTCCTGTAGTGGGTTCGATTCCCACATTGGGCGTCATTAATTATTTTACTCTTTATTCTTCCCGCTTATCATTTTCAACGCTTATCATTTGTAACTAACATTCACATTCAACATTCATTACATTAAGCAATTTCCACCACTTTGATTACGTATTCGCATTCAACAAACACATTCATTACATTAACCAATTGCAACCATGACATAGTAAGGGACTCAATTAGCTCGTGGGAAACACAAGTGATTCCAGTACACGAGCATCATTCCCGAGTGGTATCAAAACCCGCGTCAGTTCGATTCCCACATTGGGCGTCATTATATATTTTACTCTTTATCCTTCCCGGTTATCATTTTCAACGGTTATCATTTGTAACTTTTGTCATTCGCATCCAACATTCATTACATTAAGCAATTTCCACCACTTTGATTACGCATTCGCATTCAACAAACACATTCATTACATTAACCAAATTCAACCAGCAAGAAGGAAGGATCCTCATTAGCTCAGTCAGAAACACAATGGAAATGTCAACCCGTGCCAGTTTCCTGTAGTGGGTTCGATTCCCACATTGGGAGTCATAAATTATTTTACTCTTTATTCTTCCCCCTTATCATTTTCAACGCTTATCATTTGTACCTTTTTTGTAACATTTGTAACGTTTCATTTTTAACGCTTATCATTTGTACCTTTTTGTAACATGTATTTGTAACATTTTCCCATTTATTTCACAATTATCTATTTTCCCTTTGTATTCTTCCCGCTCATCATTTTTAACGCTTAACGTTTGTAACTTAACATCTGCCTTCGCCTTCACACGCAATTTCTTCCGAAATTGCAATTCTAGTTGTGTGAAGGCGAAGGCCTTCACACATTGATATTGTACTTTATTATTAAACAACTTATTCCTCCCACTTTTTTGACATCTAACTACTCCCACATGCTTCAACCGATTCACCTCGTTCAACCTTTCACACGTTCCAAAAATTCATGGCACGCTTGCCAGTATTTTTCGCGTTCATAACATTTACCGTTTTTAAGTAATTAGCAAATTTGTGCCTTTTATTTCCCCATTCATTCTTAATGGCAATGTCAACCCGAGCCAGTTTCCTGTAGTGGGTTCGATTCCCACATTGGGCGTCATTAATTATTTTACTCTTTATTCTTCCCGCTTATCATTTTCAACGCTTATCATTTGTAACTAACATTCGCATTCAACATTCATTACATTAAGCAATTTCCACCACTTTGATTACGTATTCGCATTCAACAAACACATTCATTACATTAACCAATTGCAACCACGACTTAGTAAGGGACTCAATTAGCTCGTGGGAAACACAAGTGATTCCAGTACACGAGCATCATTCCCGAGTGGTATCAAAACCCGCGTCAGTTCGATTCCCACATTGGGCGTCATTATTTATTTTACTCTTTATCCTTCCCGGTTATCATTTTCAACGGTTATCATTTGTAACTTTTGTCATTCGCATTCAACATTCATTACATTAAGCAATTTCCACCACTTTGATTACGCATTCGCATTCAACAAACACATTCATTACATTAACCAAATTCAACAGTTACTGAGGTAGGAACCTGATTAGCTCAGTTGGAAACACAATGGCAATGTCAACCTGCGCCAGTTTCCTGTAGTGGGTTCGATTCCCACTTTGGGCGTCATAAATTATTTTACTCTTTATTCTTCCCCCTTATCATTTGTACCTTTTTTGTAACATTTCATTTTTAACGCTTATCATTTGTACCTTTTTGTAACATGTATTTGTAACATTTTCCCATTTATTTCACAATTATCTATTTTCCCTTTGTATTCTTCCCGCTCATCATTTTTAACGCTTAACGTTTGTAACTTAACATCTGCCTTCGCCTTCACACGCAATTTCTTCCGAAATTGCAATTCTAGTTGTGTGAAGGCGAAGGCCTTCACACATTGATATTGTACTTTATTATTAAACAACTTATTCCTCCCACTTTTTTGACATCTAACTACTCCCACATGCTTCAACCGATTCACCTCGTTCAACCTTTCACACGTTCCAAAAATTCATGGCACGCTTGCCAGTATTTTTCGCGTTCATAACATTTACCGTTTTTAAGTAATTAGCAAATTTGTGCCTTTTATTTCCCCATTCATTCTTAATGGCAATGTCAACCCGAGCCAGTTTCCTGTAGTGGGTTCGATTCCCACATTGGGCGTCATTAATTATTTTACTCTTTATTCTTCCCGCTTATCATTTTCAACGCTTATCATTTGTAACTAACATTCGCATTCAACATTCATTACATTAAGCAATTTCCACCACTTTGATTACGTATTCGCATTCAACAAACACATTCATTACATTAACCAAATTCAACCAGTATGTAGACAGGGACACAATTAGCTCGTGGGAAACACAAGTGATTCCAGTACACGAGCATCTTTCCCGAGTGGTATCAAAACCCGCGTCAGTTCGATTCCCACATTGGGCGTCATTATTTATTTTACTCTTTATCCTTCCCGGTTATCATTTTCAACGGTTATCATTTGTAACTTTTGTCATTCGCATTCAACATTCATTACATTAAGCAATTTCCACCACTTTGATTACGCATTCGCATTCAACAAACACATTCATTACATTAACCAGATTCAACCAGCAAGAAGGAAGGATCCTCATTAGCTCAGTCGGAAACACAATGGAAATGTCAACCCGAGCCAGTTTCCTGTAGTGGGTTCGATTCCCACATTGGGAGTCATAAATTATTTTACTCTTTATTCTTCCCCCTTATCATTTTCAACGCTTATCATTTGTACCTTTTTTGTAACATTTGTAACGTTTCATTTTTAACGCTTATCATTTGTACCTTTTTGTAACATGTATTTGTAACATTTTCCCATTTATTTCACAATTATCTATTTTCCCTTTGTATTCTTTCCGCTCATCATTTTTAACGCTTAACGTTTGTAACTTAACATCTGCCTTCGCCTTCACACGCAATTTCTTCCGAAATTGCAATTCTAGTTCTTATTGTGTGAAGGCGAAGGCCTTCACACATTGATATTGTACTTTATTATTAAACAACTTATTCCTCCCACTTTTTTGACATCTAACTACTCCCACATGCTTCAACCGATTCACCTCGTTCAACCTTTCACACGTTCCAAAAATTCATGGCACGCTTGCCAGTATTTTTCGCGTTCATAACATTTACCGTTTTTAAGTAATTAGCAAATTTGTGCCTTTTATTTCCCCATTCATTCTTAATGGCAATGTCAACCCGAGCCAGTTTCCTGTAGTGGGTTCGATTCCCACATTGGGCGTCATTAATTATTTTACTCTTTATTCTTCCCGCTTATCATTTTCAACGCTTATCATTTGTAACTAACATTCGCATTCAACATTCATTACATTAAGCAATTTCCACCACTTTGATTACGTATTCGCATTCAACAAACACATTCATTACATTAACCAATTGCAACCACGACATAGTAATGGACTCAATTAGCTCGTGGGAAACACAAGTGATTCCAGTACACGAGCATCATTCCCGAGTGGTATCAAAACCCGCGTCAGTTCGATTCCCACATTGGGCGTCATTATTTATTTTACTCTTTATCCTTCCCGGTTATCATTTTCAACGGTTATCATTTGTAACTTTTGTCATTCGCATTCAACATTCATTACATTAAGCAATTTCCACCACTTTGATTACGCATTCGCATTCAACAAACACATTCATTACATTAACCAAATTCAACAGGTACTGAGGTAGGAACCTGATTAGCTCAGTTGGAAACACAATGGCAATGTCAACCTGCGCCAGTTTCCTGTAGTGGGTTCGATTCCCACTTTGGGCGTCATAAATTATTTTACTCTTTATTCTTCCCCCTTATCATTTGTACCTTTTTTGTAACATTTGTAACGTTTCATTTTTAACGCTTATCATTTGTACCTTTTTGTAACATGTATTTGTAACATTTTCCCATTTATTTCACAATTATCTATTTTCCCTTTGTATTCTTCCCGCTCATCATTTTTAACGCTTAACGTTTGTAACTTAACATCTGCCTTCGCCTTCACACGCAATTTCTTCCGAAATTGCAATTCTAGTTATTGTGTGAAGGCGAAGGCCTTCACACATTGATATTTGTGTGAAGGCGAAGGCCTTCACACATTGTTATTGTGTGAAGGCGAAGGCCTTCACACATTGTTATTGTGTGAAGGCGAAGGCCTTCACACATTGATATTGTACTTTATTGTGTGAAGGCGAAGGCCTTCACACATTGTTATTCTACTTTATTATTATTTTTATTAAACAACTTATTCCTCCCACTTTTTTGACATCCAACTACTCCCACATGCTTCAACCGATTCACCTCGTTCAAACTTTCACACGTTCCAAAAATTCATGGCAAGCTTGCCGCCTTTTTTCCCCTTCATAACATTTACCGTTTTTAAGTAATTAGCAAATTTGTGCCTTTTATTTCCCCATTCATTCTTAATGGCAATGTCAACCCGAGCCAGTTTCCTGTAGTGGGTTCGATTCCCACATTGGGCGTCATTAATTATTTTACTCTTTATTCTTCCCGCTTATCATTTTCAACGCTTATCATTTGTAACTAACATTCGCATTCAACATTCATTACATTAAGCAATTTCCACCACTTTGATTACGTATTCGCATTCAACAAACACATTCATTACATTAACCAATTTCAACCTCAACACAGTAAGGGACTCAATTAGCTCGTGGGAAACACAAGTGATTCCAGTACACGAGCATCATTCCCGAGTGGTATCAAAACCCGCGTCAGTTCGATTCCCACATTGGGCGTCATTATTTATTTTACTCTTTATCCTTCCCGGTTATCATTTTCAACGGTTATCATTTGTGACTTTTGTCATTCGCATTCAACATTCATTACATTAAGCAATTTCCACCACTTTGATTACGCATTCGCATTCAACAAACACATTCATTACATTAACCACATTCAACCATTACTGAGAAAGGAGCCTTATTAGCTCAGTTGGAAACACAATGGCAATGTCAACCCCCGCCAGTTTCCTGTAGTGGGTTCGATTCCCACTTTGGGCGTCATAAATTATTTTGCTCTTTATTCTTCCCCTTATCATTTGTACCTTTTTTGTAACATTTGTAACATTTCATTTTTGTACATGTGCATTTGTACCTTTTTGTAACATGTGTTTGTAACATTTTCCCATTTATTTCACAATAATTTATTTTCCCTTTCTATTCTTCCCGCTCATCATTTTTAACGCTTAACGTTTGTAAATTAACATCTGCCTTCGCCTTCACACGCAATTTCTTCCGAAATTGCAATTCTAGTCTACTTTATTATTATTAAACAACTTATTCCTCCCACTTTTTTGACATCCAACTACTCCCACATGCTTCAACCGATTCACCTCGTTCAAACTTTCACACGTTCCAAAAATTCATGGCAACCTTGCCACCTTTTTTCCCCTTCATAACATTTACCGTTTTTAAGTAATTAGCAAATTTGTGCCTTAAAAATCCCCATTCATTCTTAATGGCAATGTCAACCCGAGCCAGTTTCCTGTAGTGGGTTCGATTCCCACATTGGGCGTCATTAATTATTTTACTCTTTATTCTTCCCGCTTATCATTTTCAACGCTTATCATTTGTAACTAACATTCGCATTCAACATTCATTACATTAAGCAATTTCCACCACTTTGATTACGTATTCGCATTCAACAAACACATTCATTACATTAACCAATTTCAACCACGACATAGTAAGGGACTCAATTAGCTCGTGGGAAACACAAGTGATTCCAGTACACGAGCATCATTCCCGAGTGATATCAAAACCCGCGTCAGTTCGATTCCCACATTGGGCGTCATTATTTATTTTACTCTTTATCCTTCCCGGTTATCATTTTCAACGGTTATCATTTGTAACTTTTGTCATTCGCATTCAACATTCATTACATTAAGCAATTTCCACCACTTTGATTACGCATTCGCATTCAACAAACACATTCATTACATTAACCAAATTCAACCAGCAAGAAGGAAGCATCCTCATTAGCTCAGTCGGAAACACAATGGAAATGTCAACCCGAGCCAGTTTCCTGTAGTGGGTTCGATTCCCACATTGGGAGTCATAAATTATTTTACTCTTTATTCTTCCCCCTTATGATTTTCAACGCTTATCATTTGTACCTTTTTTGTAACATTTGTAACGTTTCATTTTTAACGCTTATCATTTGTACCTTTTTGTAACATGTATTTGTAACATTTTCCCTTTTATTTCACAATTATCTATTTTCCCTTTGTATTCTTCCCGCTCATCATTTTTAACGCTTAACGTTTGTAACTTAACATCTGCCTTCGCCTTCACACGCAATTTCTTCCGAAATTGCAATTCTAGTTATTAAACAACTTATTCCTCCCACTTTTTTGACATCTAACTACTCCCACATGCTTCAACCGATTCACCTCGTTCAACCTTTCACACGTTCCAAAAATTCATGGCACGCTTGCCAGTATTTTTCGCGTTCATAACATTTACCGTTTTTAAGTAATTAGCAAATTTGTGCCTTTTATTTCCCCATTCATTCTTAATGGCAATGTCAACCCGAGCCAGTTTCCTGTAGTGGGTTCGATTCCCACATTGGGCGTCATTAATTATTTTACTCTTTATTCTTCCCGCTTATCATTTTCAACGCTTATCATTTGTAACTAACATTCGCATTCAACATTCATTACATTAAGCAATTTCCACCACTTTGATTACGTATTCGCATTCAACAAACACATTCATTACATTAACCAATTGCAACCACGACATAGTAAGGGACTCAATTAGCTCGTGGGAAACACAAGTGATTCCAGTACATGAGCATCATTCCCGAGTGGTATCAAAACCCGCGTCAGTTCCATTCCCACATTGGGCGTCATTATTTATTTTACTCTTTATCCTTCCCGGTTATCATTTTCAACGGTTATCATTTGTAACTTTTGTCATTCGCATCCAACATTCATTACATTAAGCAATTTCCACCACTTTGATTACGCATTCGCATTCAACAAACACATTCATTACATTAACCAAATTCAACCAGCAAGAAGGAAGGATCCTCATTAGCTCAGTCGGAAACACAATGGAAATGTCAACCCGAGCCAGTTTCCTGTAGTGGGTTCGATTCCCACATTGGGAGTCATAAATTATTTTACTCTTTATTCTTCCCCCTTATCACTTTCAACGCTTATCATTTGTACCTTTTTTGTAACATTTGTAACGTTTCATTTTTAACGCTTATCATTTGTACCTTTTTGTAACATGTATTTGTAACATCTTCCCATTTATTTCACAATTATCTATTTTCCCTTTGTATTCTTCCCGCTCATCATTTTTAACGCTTAACGTTTGTAACTTAACATCTGCCTTCGCCTTCACACGCAATTTCTTCCGAAATTGCAATTCTAGTTGTGTGAAGGCGAAGGCCTTCACACATTGATATTGTACTTTATTATTAAACAACTTATTCCTCCCACTTTTTTGACATCTAACTACTCCCACATGCTTCAACCGATTCACCTCGTTCAACCTTTCACACGTTCCAAAAATTCATGGCACGCTTGCCAGTATTTTTCGCGTTCATAACATTTACCGTTTTTAAGTAATTAGCAAATTTGTGCCTTTTATTTCCCCATTCATTCTTAATGGCAATGTCAACCCGAGCCAGTTTCCTGTAGTGGGTTCGATTCCCACATTGGGCGTCATTAATTATTTTACTCTTTATTCTTCCCGCTTATCATTTTCAACGCTTATCATTTGTAACTAACATTCGCATTCAACATTCATTACATTAAGCAATTTCCACCACTTTGATTACGTATTCGCATTCAACAAACACATTCATTACATTAACCAATTGCAACCACGACATAGTAAGGGACTCAATTAGCTCGTGGGAAACACAAGTGATTCCAGTACACGAGCATCATTCCCGAGTGGTATCAAAACCCGCGTCAGTTCGATTCCCACATTGGGCGTCATTATTTATTTTACTCTTTATCCTTCCCGGTTATCATTTTCAACGGTTATCATTTGTAACTTTTGTCATTCGCATTCAACATTCATTACATTAAGCAATTTCCACCACTTTGATTACGCATTCGCATTCAACAAACACATTCATTACATTAACCAAATTCAACAGGTTCTGAGGTAGGAACCTGATTAGCTCAGTTGGAAACACAATGGCAATGTCAACCTGCGCCAGTTTCCTGTAGTGGGTTCGATTCCCACTTTGGGCGTCATAAATTATTTTACTCTTTATTCTTCCCCCTTATCATTTGTACCTTTTTTGTAACATTTGTAACGTTTCATTTTTAACGCTTATCATTTGTACCTTTTTGTAACATGTATTTGTAACATTTTCCCATTTATTTCACAATTATCTATTTTCCCTTTGTATTCTTCCCGCTCATCATTTTTAACGCTTAACGTTTGTAACTTAACATCTGCCTTCGCCTTCACACGCAATTTCTTCCGAAATTGCAATTCTAGTTCTACTTTATTATTATTTTTATTAAACAACTTATTCCTCCCACCTTTTTGACATCCAACTACTCCCACATGCTTCAACCGATTCACCTCGTTCAAACTTTCACACGTTCCAAAAATTCATGGCAAGCTTGCCACTTTTTTTCTCGTTCATAACATTTACCGTTTTTAAGTAATTAGCAAATTTGTGCCTTTTATTTCCCCATTCATTCTTAATGGCAATGTCAACCCGAGCCAGTTTCCTGTAGTGGGTTCGATTCCCACATTGGGCGTCATTATTTATTTTACTCTTTATTCTTCCCGCTTATCATTTTCAACGCTTATCATTTGTAACTAACATTCGCATTCAACATTCATTACATTAAGCAATTTCCACCACTTTAATTACGTATTCGCATTCAACAAACACATTCATTACATTAACCAATTTCAACCACGGCATAGTAAGGGACTCAATTAGCTCGTGGGAAACACAAGTGATTCCAGTACACGAGCATCATTCCCGAGTGGTATCAAAACCCGCGTCAGTTCGATTCCCACGTTGGGCGTCATTATTTATTTTACTCTTTATCCTTTCCCTTATCATTTTCAACGCTTATCATTTGTACCTTTTTTGTAACATTTGTAACATTTCATTTTTAACGCTTATCATTTGTACCTTTTTGTAACATGTATTTGTAACATTTTCCCATTTATTTCACAATTATTTCTTTCCCTTTTCATTCTTCCCTCTCATCATTTTTAACGCTTAACGTTTCTAAATTAACATCTGCCTTCGCCTTCACACGCAATTTCTTCCGAAATTGCAATTCTAGTTCTACTTTATTGTGTGAAGGCGAAGGCCTTCACACATTGATATTGTACTTTATTATTAAACAACTTATTCCTCCCACTTTTTTGACATCTAACTACTCCCACATGCTTCAACCGATTCACCTCGTTCAACCTTTCACACGTTCCAAAAATTCATGGCACGCTTGCCAGTATTTTTCGCGTTCATAACATTTACCGTTTTTAAGTAATTAGCAAATTTGTGCCTTTTATTTCCCCATTCATTCTTAATGGCAATGTCAACCCGAGCCAGTTTCCTGTAGTGGGTTCGATTCCCACATTGGGCGTCATTAATTATTTTACTCTTTATTCTTCCCGCTTATCATTTTCAACGCTTATCATTTGTAACTAACATTCGCATTCAACATTCATTACATTAAGCAATTTCCACCACTTTGATTACGTATTCGCATTCAACAAACACATTCATTACATTAACCAATTGCAACCACGACATAGTAAGGGACTCAATTAGCTCGTGGGAAACACAAGTGATTCCAGTACACGAGCATCATTCCCGAGTGGTATCAAAACCCGCGTCAGTTCGATTCCCACATTGGGCGTCATTATTTATTTTACTCTTTATCCTTCCCGGTTATCATTTTCAACGGTTATCATTTGTAACTTTTGTCATTCGCATTCAACATTCATTACATTAAGCAATTTCCACCACTTTGATAACGCATTCGCATTCAACAAACACATTCATTACATTAACCAAATTCAACCAGCAAGAAGGAAGGATCCTCATTAGCTCAGTCGGAAACACAATTGAAATGTCAACCCGAGCCAGTTTCCTGTAGTGGGTTCGATTCCCACATTGGGAGTCATAAATTATTTTACTCTTTATTCTTCCCCCTTATCATTTGTACCTTTTTTGTAACATTTGTAACATTTCATTTTTAACGTTTATCATTTGTACCTTTTTGTAACATGTATTTGTAACATTTTCCCATTTATTTCACAATAATTTATTTTCCCTTTTCATTCTTCCCGCTTATCATTTTTAACGCTTAACGTTTGTAAATTAACATCTGCCTTCGCCTTCACACGCAATTTCTTCCGAAATTGCAATTCTAGTTATTGTGTGAAGGCGAAGGCCTTCACACATTGATATTGTACTTTATTATTAAACAACTTATTCCTCCCACTTTTTTGACATCTAACTACTCCCACATGCTTCAACCGATTCACCTCGTTCAACCTTTCACACGTTCCAAAAATTCATGGCACGCTTGCCAGTATTTGTCGCGTTCATAACATTTACCGTTTTTAAGTAATTAGCAAATTTGTGCCTTTTATTTCCCCATTCATTGTTAATGGCAATGTCAACCCGAGCCAGTTTCCTGTAGTGGGTTCGATTCCCACATTGGGCGTCATTAATTATTTTACTCTTTATTCTTCCCGCTTATCATTTTCAACGCTTATCATTTGTAACTAACATTCGCATTCAACATTCATTACATTAAGCAATTTCCACCACTTTGATTACGTATTCGCATTCAACAAACACATTCATTACATTAACCAATTGCAACCACGACATAGTAAGGGACTCAATTAGCTCGTGGGGAACACAAGTGATTCCAGTACACGAGCATCATTCCCGAGTGGTATCAAAACCCGCGTCAGTTCGATTCCCACATTGGGCGTCATTATTTATTTTACTCTTTATCCTTCCCGGTTATCATTTTCAACGGTTATCATTTGTAACTTTTGTCATTCGCATCCAACATTCATTACATTAAGCAATTTCCACCACTTTGATTACGCATTCGCATTCAACAAACACATTCATTACATTAACCAAATTCAACCAGCAAGAAGGAAGGATCCTCATTAGCTCAGTCGGAAACACAATGGAAATGTCAACCCGAGCCAGTTTCCTGTAGTGGGTTCGATTCCCACATTGGGAGTCATAAATTATTTTACTCTTTATTCTTCCCCCTTATCATTTTCAACGCTTATCATTTGTACCTTTTTTGTAACATTTGTAACGTTTCATTTTTAACGCTTATCATTTGTACCTTTTTGTAACATGTATTTGTAACATTTTCCCATTTATTTCACAATTATCTATTTTCCCTTTGTATTCTTCCCGCTCATCATTTTTAACGCTTAACGTTTGTAACTTAACATCTGCCTTCGCCTTCACACGCAATTTCTTCCGAAATTGCAATTCTAGTTGTGTGAAGGCGAAGGCCTTCACACATTGTTATTCTACTTTATTATTATTTTTATTAAACAACTTATTCCTCCCACTTTTTTGACATCCAACTACTCCCACATGCTTCAACCGATTCACCTCGTTCAAACTTTCACACGTTCCAAAAATTCATGGCAAGCTTGCCGCCTTTTTTCCCCTTCATAACATTTACCGTTTTTAAGTAATTAGCAAATTTGTGCCTTTTATTTCCCCATTCATTCTTAATGGCAATGTCAACCCGAGCCAGTTTCCTGTAGTGGGTTCGATTCCCACATTGGGCGTCATTAATTATTTTACTCTTTATTCTTCCCGCTTATCATTTTCAACGCTTATCATTTGTAACTAACATTCGCATTCAACATTCATTACATTAAGCAATTTCCACCACTTTGATTACGTATTCGCATTCAACAAACACATTCATTACATTAACCAATTTCAACCACAAAATAGTAAGGGACTCAATTAGCTCGTGGGAAACACAAGTGATTCCAGTACACGAGCATCTTTCCCGAGTGGTATCAAAACCCGCGTCAGTTCGACTCCCACATTGGGCGTCATTATTTATTTTACTCTTTATCCTTCCCGGTTATCATTTTCAACGGTTATCATTTGTAACTTTTGTCATTCGCATTCAACATTCATTACATTAAGCAATTTCCACCACTTTGATTACGCATTCGCATTCAACAAACACATTCATTACATTAACCAATTTCAACAATGACTTAGGTAGGACCCTGATTAGCTCAGTTGGAAACACAATGGCAATGTCAATCTGCGCCAGTTTCCTGTAGTGGGTTCGATTCCCACTTTGGGCGTCATAAATTATTTTACTCTTTATTCTTCCCCCTTATCATTTGTACCTTTTTTGTAACATTTGTAACATTTCATTTTTAACCCTTATCATTTGTACCTTTTTTTAACATGTATTTGTAACATTTTACCATTCATTTCACAATAATTTATTTTCCATTTCTATTCTTCCCGCTCATCATTTTTAACGCTTAACGTTTGTAACTTAACATCTGCCTTCGCCTTCACACGCAATTTCTTCCGAAATTGCAATTCTAGTTATTATTTTTATTAAACAACTTATTCCTCCCACTTTTTTGACATCTAACTACTCCCACATGCTTCAACCGATTCACCTCGTTCAAACTTTCACACGTTCCAAAAATTCATGGCAAACTTGCCACCTTTTTTCCCCTTCATAACATTTACCGTTTTTAAGTAATTAGCAAATTTGTGCCTTTTATTTCCCCATTCATTCTTAATGGCAATGTCAACCCGAGCCAGTTTCCTGTAGTGGGTTCGATTCCCACATTGGGCGTCATTAATTATTTTACTCTTTATTCTTCCCGCTTATCATTTTCAACGCTTATCATTTGTAACTAACATTCGCATTCAACATTCATTACATTAAGCAATTTCCACCACTTTGATTACGTATTCGCATTCAACAAACACATACATTACATTAACCAATTTCAACAACTCCATAGTAAGGGACTCAATTAGCTCGTGGGAAACACAAGTGATTCCAGTACACGAGCATCATTCCCGAGTGGTATCAAAACCCGCGTCAGTTCGATTCCCACATTGGGCGTTATTATTTATTTTACTCTTTATCCTTCACGGTTATCATTTTCAACGGTTATCATTTGTAACTTTTGTCATTCGCATTCAACATTCATTACATTAAGCAATTTCCACCACTTTGATTACGCATTCGCATTCAACAAACACATTCATTACATTAACCAGATTCAACCAGCAAGAAGGAAGGATCCTCATTAGCTCAGTCGGAAACACAATGGAAATGTCAACCCGAGCCAGTTTCCTGTAGTGGGTTCGATTCCCACATTGGGAGTCATAAATTATTTTACTCTTTATTCTTCCCCCTTATCATTTTCAACGCTTATTATTTGTACCTTTTTTGTAACATTTGTAACGTTTCATTTTTAACGCTTATCATTTGTACCTTTTTGTAACATGTATTTGTAACATTTTCCCATTTATTTCACAATTATCTATTTTCCCTTTGAATTCTTCCCGCTCATCATTTTTAACGCTTAACGTTTGTAACTTAACATCTGCCTTCGCCTTCACACGCAATTTCTTCCGAAATTGCAATTCTAGTGTACTTTATTATTAAACAACTTATTCCTCCCACTTTTTTGACATCTAACTACTCCCACATGCTTCAACTGATTCACCTCGTTCAACCTTTCACACGTTCCAAAAATTCATGGCACGCTTGCCAGTATTTTTCGCGTTCATAACATTTACCGTTTTTAAGTAATTAGCAAATTTGTGCCTTTTATTTCCCCATTCATTCTTAATGGCAATGTCAACCCGAGCCAGTTTCCTGTAGTGGGTTCGATTCCCACATTGGGCGTCATTAATTATTTTACTCTTTATTCTTCCCGCTTATCATTTTCAACGCTTATCATTTGTAACTAACATTCGCATTCAACATTCATTACATTAAGCAATTTCCACCACTTTGATTACGTATTCGCATTCAACAAACACATTCATTACATTAACCAATTGCAACCACGACATAGTAAGGGACTCAATTAGCTCGTGGGAAACACAAGTGATTCCAGTACACGAGCATCATTCCCGAGTGGTATCAAAACCCGCGTCAGTTCGATTCCCACATTGGGCGTCATTATTTATTTTACTCTTTATCCTTCCCGGTTATCATTTTCAACGGTTATCATTTGTAACTTTTGTCATTCGCATCCAACATTCATTACATTAAGCAATTTCCACCACTTTGATTACGCATTCGCATTCAACAAACGCATTCATTACATTAACCAAATTCAACCAGCAAGAAGGAAGGATCCTCATTAGCTCAGTCGGAAACACAATGGAAATGTCAACCCGAGCCAGTTTCCTGTAGTGGGTTCGATTCCCACATTGGGAGTCATAAATTATTTTACTCTTTATTCTTCCCCCTTATCATTTTCAACGCTTATCATTTGTACCTTTTTTGTAACATTTGTAACGTTTCATTTTTAACGCTTATCATTTGTACCTTTTTGTAACATGTATTTGTAACATTTTCCCATTTATTTCACAATTATCTATTTTCCCTTTGTATTCTTCCCGCTCATCATTTTTAACGTTTAACGTTTGTAACTTAACATCTGCCTTCGCCTTCACACGCAATTTCTTCCGAAATTGCAATTCTAGTTGTGTGAAGGCGAAGGCCTTCACACATTGATATTGTACTTTATTATTAAACAACTTATTCCTCCCACTTTTTTGACATCTAACTACTCCCACATGCTTCAACCGATTCACCTCGTTCAACCTTTCACACGTTCCAAAAATTCATGGCACGCTTGCCAGTATTTTTCGCGTTCATAACATTTACCGTTTTTAAGTAATTAGCAAATTTGTGCCTTTTATTTCCCCATTCATTCTTAATGGCAATGTCAACCCGAGCCAGTTTCCTGTAGTGGGTTCGATTCCCACATTGGGCGTCATTAATTATTTTACTCTTTATTCTTCCCGCTTATCATTTTCAACGCTTATCATTTGTAACTAACATTCGCATTCAACATTCATTACATTAAGCAATTTCCACCACTTTGATTACGTATTCGCATTCAACAAACACATTCATTACATTAACCAATTGCAACCACAACATAGTAAGGGACTCAATTAGCTCGTGGGAAACACAAGTGATTCCAGTACATGAGCATCATTCCCGAGTGGTATCAAAACCCGCGTCAGTTCGATTCCCACATTGGGCGTCATTATTTATTTTACTCTTTATCCTTCCCGGTTATCATTTTCAACGGTTATCATTTGTAACTTTTGTCATTCGCATCCAACATTCATTACATTAAGCAATTTCCACCACTTTGATTACGCATTCGCATTCAACAAACACATTCATTACATTAACCAAATTCAACCAGCAAGAAGGAAGGATCCTCATTAGCTCAGTCGGAAACACAATGGAAATGTCAACCCGAGCCAGTTTCCTGTAGTGGGTTCGATTCCCACATTGGGAGTCATAAATTATTTTACTCTTTATTCTTCCCCCTTATCATTTTCAACGCTTATCATTTGTACCTTTTTTGTAACATTTGTAACGTTTCATTTTTAACGCTTATCATTTGTACCTTTTTGTAACATGTATTTGTAACATCTTCCCATTTATTTCACAATTATCTATTTTCCCTTTGTATTCTTCCCGCTCATCATTTTTAACGCTTAACGTTTGTAACTTAACATCTGCCTTCGCCTTCACACGCAATTTCTTCCGAAATTGCAATTCTAGTGTACTTTATTATTAAACAACTTATTCCTCCCACATTTTTGACATCTAACTACTCCCACATGCTTCAACCGATTCACCTCGTTCAACCTTTCACACGTTCCAAAAATTCATGGCACGCTTGCCAGTATTTTTCGCGTTCATAACATTTACCGTTTTTAAGTAATTAGCAAATTTGTGCCTTTTATTTCCCCATTCATTCTTAATGGCAATGTCAACCCGAGCCAGTTTCCTGTAGTGGGTTCGATTCCCACATTGGGCGTCATTAATTATTTTACTCTTTATTCTTCCCGCTTATCATTTTCAACGCTTATCATTTGTAACTAACATTCGCATTCAACATTCATTACATTAAGCAATTTCCACCACTTTGATTACGTATTCGCATTCAACAAACACATTCATTACATTAACCAATTGCAACCACGACATAGTAAGGGACTCAATTAGCTCGTGGGAAACACAAGTGATTCCAGTACACGAGCATCATTCCCGAGTGGTATCAAAACCCGCGTCAGTTCGATTCCCACATTGGGCGTCATTATTTATTTTACTCTTTATCCTTCCCGGTTATCATTTTCAACGGTTATCATTTGTAACTTTTGTCATTCGCATTCAACATTCATTACATTAAGCAATTTCCACCACTTTGATTACGCATTCGCATTCAACAAACACATTCATTACATTAACCAAATTCAACAGGTACTGAGGTAGGAACCTGATTAGCTCAGTTGGAAACACAATGGCAATGTCAACCTGCGCCAGTTTCCTGTAGTGGGTTCGATTCCCACTTTGGGCGTCATAAATTATTTTACTCTTTATTCTTCCCCCTTATCATTTGTACCTTTTTTGTAACATTTGTAACGTTTCATTTTTAACGCTTATCATTTGTACCTTTTTGTAACATGTATTTGTAACATTTTCCCATTTATTTCACAATTATCTATTTTCCCTTTGTATTCTTCCCGCTCATCATTTTTAACGCTTAACGTTTGTAACTTAACATCTGCCTTCGCCTTCACACGCAATTTCTTCCGAAATTGCAATTCTAGTTGTGTGAAGGCGAAGGCCTTCACACATTGATATTGTACTTTATTATTAAACAACTTATTCCTCCCACTTTTTTGACATCTAACTACTCCCACATGCTTCAACCGATTCACCTCGTTCAACCTTTCACACGTTCCAAAAATTCATGGCACGCTTGCCAGTATTTGTCGCGTTCATAACATTTACCGTTTTTAAGTAATTAGCAAATTTGTGCCTTTTATTTCCCCATTCATTGTTAATGGCAATGTCAACCCGAGCCAGTTTCCTGTAGTGGGTTCGATTCCCACATTGGGCGTCATTAATTATTTTACTCTTTATTCTTCCCGCTTATCATTTTCAACGCTTATCATTTGTAACTAACATTCGCATTCAACATTCATTACATTAAGCAATTTCCACCACTTTGATTACGTATTCGCATTCAACAAACACATTCATTACATTAACCAATTGCAACCACGACATAGTAAGGGACTCAATTAGCTCGTGGGGAACACAAGTGATTCCAGTACACGAGCATCATTCCCGAGTGGTATCAAAACCCGCGTCAGTTCGATTCCCACATTGGGCGTCATTATTTATTTTACTCTTTATCCTTCCCGGTTATCATTTTCAACGGTTATCATTTGTAACTTTTGTCATTCGCATCCAACATTCATTACATTAAGCAATTTCCACCACTTTGATTACGCATTCGCATTCAACAAACACATTCATTACATTAACCAAATTCAACCAGCAAGAAGGAAGGATCCTCATTAGCTCAGTCGGAAACACAATGGAAATGTCAACCCGAGCCAGTTTCCTGTAGTGGGTTCGATTCCCACATTGGGAGTCATAAATTATTTTACTCTTTATTCTTCCCCCTTATCATTTTCAACGCTTATCATTTGTACCTTTTTTGTAACATTTGTAACGTTTCATTTTTAACGCTTATCATTTGTACCTTTTTGTAACATGTATTTGTAACATTTTCCCATTTATTTCACAATTATCTATTTTCCCTTTGTATTCTTCCCGCTCATCATTTTTAACGCTTAACGTTTGTAACTTAACATCTGCCTTCGCCTTCACACGCAATTTCTTCCGAAATTGCAATTCTAGTTGTGTGAAGGCGAAGGCCTTCACACATTGATATTGTACTTTATTATTAAACAACTTATTCCTCCCACTTTTTTGACATCTAACTACTCCCACATGCTTCAACCGATTCACCTCGTTCAACCTTTCACACGTTCCAAAAATTCATGGCACGCTTGCCAGTATTTTTCGCGTTCATAACATTTACCGTTTTTAAGTAATTAGCAAATTTGTGCCTTTTATTTCCCCATTCATTCTTAATGGCAATGTCAACCCGAGCCAGTTTCCTGTAGTGGGTTCGATTCCCACATTGGGCGTCATTAATTATTTTACTCTTTATTCTTCCCGCTTATCATTTTCAACGCTTATCATTTGTAACTAACATTCGCATTCAACATTCATTACATTAAGCAATTTCCACCACTTTGATTACGTATTCGCATTCAACAAACACATTCATTACATTAACCAATTGCAACCACGACATAGTAAGGGACTCAATTAGCTCGTGGGAAACACAAGTGATTCCAGTACATGAGCATCATTCCCGAGTGGTATCAAAACCCGCGTCAGTTCGATTCCCACATTGGGCGTCATTATTTATTTTACTCTTTATCCTTCCCGGTTATCATTTTCAACGGTTATCATTTGTAACTTTTGTCATTCGCATCCAACATTCATTACATTAAGCAATTTCCACCACTTTGATTACGCATTCGCATTCAACAAACACATTCATTACATTAACCAAATTCAACCAGCAAGAAGGAAGGATCCTCATTAGCTCAGTCGGAAACACAATGGAAATGTCAACCCGAGCCAGTTTCCTGTAGTGGGTTCGATTCCCACATTGGGAGTCATAAATTATTTTACTCTTTATTCTTCCCCCTTATCATTTTCAACGCTTATCATTTATACCTTTTTTGTAACATTTGTAACGTTTCATTTTTAACGCTTATCATTTGTACCTTTTTGTAACATGTATTTGTAACATCTTCCCATTTATTTCACAATTATCTATTTTCCCTTTGTATTCTTCCCGCTCATCATTTTTAACGCTTAACGTTTGTAACTTAACATCTGCCTTCGCCTTCACACGCAATTTCTTCCGAAATTGCAATTCTAGTTATTGTGTGAAGGCGAAGGCCTTCACACATTGATATTGTACTTTATTGTGTGAAGGCGAAGGCCTTCACACATTGTTATTCTACTTTATTATTATTTTTATTAAACAACTTATTCCTCCCACTTTTTTGACATCCAACTACTCCCACATGCTTCAACCGATTAACCTCGTTCAAACTTTCACACGTTCCAAAAATTCATGGCAAGCTTGCCACCTTTTTTCCTCGTTCATAACATTTACCGTTTTTAAGTAATTAGCAAATTTGTGCCTTTTATTTCCCCATTCATTCTTAATGGCAATGTCAACCCGAGCCAGTTTCCTGTAGTGGGTTCGATTCCCACATTGGGCGTCATTAATTATTTTACTCTTTATTCTTCCCGCTTATCATTTTCAACGCTTATCATTTGTAACTAACATTCGCATTCAACATTCATTACATTAAGCAATTTCAACCACTTTGATTACGCATTCGCATTCAACAAACACATTCATTACATTAACCAATTTCAACCGCCACATAGTAAGGGACTCAATTAGCTCGTGGGAAACACAAGTGATTCCAGTACACGAGCATCTTTCCCGAGTGGTATCAAAACCCGCGTCAGTTCGATTCCCACATTGGGCGTCATTATTTATTTTACTCTTTATCCTTCCCGGTTATCATTTTCAACGGTTATCATTTGTAACTTTTGTCATTCGCATTCAACATTCATTACATTAAGCAATTTCCACCACTTTGATTACGCATTCGCATTCAACAAACACATTCATTACATTAACCAAATTCAACTACCAAGAAGGAATGAACCTGATTAGCTCACTCGGAAACACAATGGCAATGTCAACCTACGCCAGTTTCCTGTAGTGAGTTCGATTCCCATATTGGGCGTCATAAATTATTTTACTCTTTATTCTTCCCCTTATCATTTTCAACACTTATCATTTGTACCTTTTTTGTAACATTTGTAACATTTCATTTTTAACGCTTATCATTTGTACCTTTTTGTGACATGTATTTGTAACCTTTTCCCATTTATTTCACAATTATTTATTTTCCCTTTTTATTCATCCCGCTTATAATTTTCAACGCTTATCATTTGTAACTTTTGTCATTCGCATTCAACATTCATCACATTATTTTAAATTGAGCAATTCCCCCATGATTCCAAAGAAGTTTGACTAGCTCAGTCGGTAGAGCTACACATGATTGACCTCAGTGTGGCGTGTTCGATTCCCACATTAGATAACAGTTTCTTTTTCCCTTTCATCCTAATATCATTTATTTACCTTTTTATTTTTCACACTTATCGTTTTTTCCATTTATCCTAATATAATTTATTTGCCTTTTCGTTTTTCACACTTGTCATTTTCCCCATTTTAACGTGAAAAATAAAGACTGCGTGATAAAGCATTCATTTCCAATGGTACACGAATGCATCATCTGATAGCTCAGTGCTATCGATTACGCGTGCCTGTTTAGATTGCCTGCGGCTGACCAGACGTAAGTATATGTGGTGTCTTGGTGCAATATTAAGATAGACCCGCGACCATTTCCCCACCCGCCGCGACGGCATTTTTAAGTTTTGTGGCGGTGGAATAACGCATTCATTTCCAACGGTACGCGAATGCATCATTTGTTATCTGCTCAGTGCTGTTGATTTGCACACCTGTTCGGATTGCCTGCGGCTGACCAGACGTAAGTAAATGTGGTGTCTTGGTGCAATATTAACAATTATAAATGTTCAATTTACACGACGCTAACCCTAAAGTTATTATTGAAATGTACAAATAGATGAGCACTTTCGCATTGCTGTTTTTGCGGTGTGGTGTAGACTTTTTGTCCCGTTTATACACTTGAGCTAGCAAACTTTGTTTGTGTGGATTAAGTTTTAGGTTTTGTGTATTTTCTGTCACGATAGGACGCGGCGTTAGGAGCATTAGAGGACCACATTGAAACAAAAAAAACACAAAGCTACGTTTTGACTTTTACAAGCATGTGGGTTTAGAAAGTAAAATGACGTTACATGTAAGCTAATGTTAGGCTAGGGGTGCCCAATACATCGATCGCGATAGACCGGTCGATCGCCAAGCCACTATTGGTTGATCGCGTGATATCATTTTTATTTATTTTTTCCTCTTCTCTCCGCACTTGACGCGTGTACAAACAGCGCTAACAACAAAACACAAACACGCTAGATCGTGAGTTCCCTCAATTGTTAGAACCCTGTTTTTTGTCTTAAACTTAAGAAAGGTTATAAAAATAAATGGGGCAGCTGGCCATAGTAAGAAGTATCACTTTCATAGGGAATGGGAATAGGACTTTTTTTTTAATATATATATATGTATGTGTATATGTATATGTGTATATGTATATGTGTATATGTATATGTGTATTATATATGTATATTATATATGTATATATATATATATGTGACTTGGTCATTTCAAAAGTAGCTCGCGAGCTGAAAAAGTTTGGGCACCCCTATTGTCATGATATTGGTGAAGAAATATTTGCGCATAAAAAGAGGCACATGGTTTTTATTTACCGTTTTTTTCCATGTATAATGCGTCCCCATGCACCCTAAAAACGGCATGTCAATGCTGGAAAAAAGCCTGTACACATGTATAATACGCACCCAAATTTTGACTTTTTTCTTTCTTTCTTTTTTAATTAATTTTTTTTTTTTAAAGTCCCAATGATTGTCACACACGCATCTGGGTGTGACATCGATTTCTCAATGCACCTGTATACGTGGCTCTGAATCATTTCCCCTTCAAAGACATTCTGTATAACAAGCTTTTGTGGATAACGCCATCCCAAAATTCTGCACCGCAAAGTGTGCATAAGATCGAGGCTTAGCTGTATTTGTTCTCTTTCTCTGTACAGGTCTGTGAACTGCGACTGATCTGTACCTGATCCTGCTGACCTGTGGCTGATCCAGCTGACTTCTGGCTGATCCTGCTGACCTGCGGCTGATACCCCAATACCCTGTCTTGTCTCTGTTCTACCTATTGTTTCTGCCTTCCTTCTGTCTAAGCCCCATAATTCGCTGAACCCATTTCAGATCGACATGCCGAAAAAGGGCAGGAGATCACAGTCTGTGAAGTTGTCCTGGGAGCGACGACGTCGCTCCCAAGCACCTCTTCCACCTTCTGCTGATATCTCTGCCCGGCATGAGCGTGCTGTTGAAGCAACTGACAGACTTACAAATGATTTGCAAATGAACAACTATGATACAAACGACAAGCAAATGATAACAAACAATATACTACACTCTGAGAAGAAGATTGCTGCTGATGTTTCTATTGCTGTAACGGTACCAGTGCAACACGATTTGGTAATGTATGTGATGGCAACTCACAGCCAAGACCATCCGAGATACGGCCAATCCAGAAACAGTCAATGTGTGGCTAATTCGGTAACGTTTCTGGCTTTCCTGCAGGATATAAATAACGTGACTACATCTGACCTGGATGCTGTTCTCAGTGTGGGTAATGAACTGTATACATTTACTGTGGCTGCATTGAAAGCCCGAGGATGCTTTCTAAACAGTTTTTTGACAATTGATGAACTTCCAGAGATTGTAAGCAGTTCCACAAAACAGCATGTGTTAATTAGGAGTATGTCAATGTGTGGGTTTTTCACCTCTTTCCATGGAGATGCGCTCTTTCTGAACCTTTGTGACAGACTTGAGTGCTTGACATCTGAGGTCAGTTGCGCTCTTCTGATTATGCAGACGACGTGCATTGCTGTTTTCCGTGACCACCAAGGCAAGTACGGATATTTTGATCCCCACTCTAGAGGACGAGATGGCCTCCCTGCTCCCAATGGCACAGCTGTCATGATGCTTTTCGTGCATCTGAATGACCTTAGAAATAAATTGACAGAGCTCTACGCACGTTTGGAATGTTCCTGTAATTCTCAGTATGAGCTTGTACCGGTTCAGTTTGAACCTATTGATGTTCCTACAAATGACATTGAGATGGTGCCATGTACTTCATTGCAATCTGTGCTGGCGGATGTTGACGACGACTGTGTGAGCAAAGCTGTTTCCGAGACTTCATATTTGGAGATGAGTGATTCTACAACACCTGCTGGTGAACAACGTCACTGCAACGAGTTGATCGATGGTGAAGTGGTTTCTTGGACTACAGGTAAAGAGCTCCAACGCTTGTCAAAAATTCCCAAATCAAGTAGGAGAAAATTTCTAAGACGAATGAAGGCACAAGAAAATTTGAATGCCAAATCTGAACAAAGACGTATAAAACAGGAACTAAAGAGAAGGAATAAAAATCTGAGAAATAAGGAAAGGTACAGTAAAAATTTAGAGACAAGACAGAGGAAGAGGTGTTATGTTACAAAGCGTTATCAGCAAGACGTACATTTTCGCACAAAACAAAAGTCTTATTATACACAACGTTGTAGGACTGATCCTATCTTTAAGAAGAAAAATCATTCCCGCTTCTTACTTCGTTATAAGACAGATAATTGTTTTCGAATGGGACGACGCACCTACAGAACCCAACGCTACCGTGACGACCCTGAGTTTAATGCAAGGCAACGTTCCTACGTAACGCAACGTTACCGTGACGACCCTGAGTTTAATGCAAGGCAACGTTCCTACGTAACGCAACGTTACCGTGACGACCCTGAGTTTAATGCAAGACGGCGTAGCTACGTAACGCAACGTTACCGTGACGACCCTGAATTTAAAGCAAGACAGCGCAAGTATATTACACAGCGTTATCATGACGATTTTAGATTTAGTTCTAGACAGCGCTTTTACTTTAAACACCGTTATTCTAGCAATCCTGAATTCAGAGCTAAACATCAGGAAATCATGAGGTCCATTATGAGAACAAAATCTGATTCGTTGCGTAATAAAACAATGACCAGAGCAAGTACGATTTTACAAAAATACAAAATCATAAATCGGCTGTGTAGAGAGCAAAATGAATGTGTGTTAATGAAAGCCGTGGACCTGTTCAAAGACCAAATTAAGAATGGACCCACGTTTGTTTGCACAGTTTGCCACAGAGCCTTATTTCCCAACCAGGTACAGTCTTGTCGGCGTCTCCTTTATAAGCAGAACCGAGATGTTGTTGCACGTTGTCTCACGGGACAATTTGTTCATATTTGTAACGATGAATGTCATACGTCGTGTAGAGTACCGGCTGAAAGAAAACTAGAGTGGATATGTCACACCTGCCACACACATCTCAAAGATGGTAAAATGCCAGCAATCGCTGTTGCAAACAATCTCACGCTAGCTGATATTCCAACAGAACTGCGTGGATTGAACATATTAGAGAGACACCTCATTTCCAAATGCATAGCGTTTGCCAAAATTGTACCGCTTCCCAAAGGTCAACAACGAGCCATTCGCGGAAATGTTGTGTGCGTGCCGTCTGAAGTACAGGAGACAGTCGATGCTTTGCCGAGGATAAGAAGTAAGTCGCAGATGTTGAGAGTGAAACTGAAGAGACGGCTTTGCTACAAAGGCCATCAGTTTTTTCAAACTGTCACTTGGTCCAAGCTAATGAGCGCTCTGATAAAACTGAAGCAAATTCATCCGCAATACAGAAGCATAACTATCCGCGACGATCCGGACCTTTGCGACCCAACCCTCACTGATGACGAGAGCGGCTCAGATGAAGCGGAAATGAGCGACATCGAGTACAATGAGGAAGCCCTGGAGGAGATGTACAGATTTGAGACTGAAGCTCTGCGTGAAATGAACGGTGAGTCACAAAATGTCAATCAGCAACAAGGAAATCTAGAAGATGGTGATCAACCTAGCGGTGGAGTTATACTTGAATCGTGTCTCCAACCGAGTGACGTGTCAGAGGAAATTATGAGTTTTACTGAGGGCATTTACTCTGTTGCTCCTGCAGAAAGAAATAACCCTGTAAGCTTTTTCAAGACTCCCAAACTCGAGGCCATGGCTTTTCCAGTGCAGTTCCCGAGCGGGCAAAACACGCTCGATGAAGAGAGACCGATAAAACTCACACCGAGCAAGTATTTCAAAACCCGACTGTGTTGCGTGGATGAACGTTTTGCGAGGGATCCGACCTACTTGTTCTTTGCTCAGTTTGTGACCGAAATCTACCAGGCGACGTCGAGCATGTCAATACAGCTACGCAAAGGTAAACCGTTTACCCGAGATGGTCGGAGAATTACCAACGCTATGCTTCAGGACAAACGTCAAGTTGAAAAACTGGTGCGCAGCAAAGACGCCGTCCGCTTCATGACGCCGCTGAGAGGCACGCCAGCCTATTGGGAGAGAACCACCAAAGATCTTTTTGCAATGATCCGACAGCTGGGTACACCCACGTTCTTTTGCACATTTTCTGCTGCTGAAATGCGTTGGGAAGAGGTCATCACTGCCATCAAAGCGCAACAAGGTGAAGTGGTGAATTTTGCTGGATTGGACTGGGCTACCAAGTGCGAAATTCTACGCGGCAATCCGGTGACGACGATGCGCATGTTTGACAAACGTGTGGAAGCTCTGTTCAGAGATTTGATCCTCTCTCCGGCGCAACCGATTGGTGAAGTGGTTGACTACTTTTACCGATTGGAGTTTCAGCACAGAGGAAGTCCTCACATTCATTGCCTCATATGGGTTAAAGGTGCCCCTGTATTTGAGGAATCCTCAGACAAAGCCATCTGTGATTTTGTATCCCGCTACATCTCCGCTGAGCTGCCGGACCCGCAAAAGGAACCCGAATTGTACAAAAAAGTCACAGAGGTTCAGATGCACAGCAAAAGTCACTCCAAAACGTGTGTCAAACACCAGGGTGCAAATTGCCGTTTTGGATTCCCCAAACAACCGTGCCACGAAACGATGATCATCAGACCTGCGCCCGTAGACGACGACAATCGAGATCGACACGCGGAGAATCGCTCGGCGGCCAACGCCAAGCTTGTTCCCGTGCTAAATCTCCTGAATGAGCCTGAAACTTCATCCATGACTTTGCCTCAGCTGCTGGCTAAATGCGAGCTCACCGGTGACGACTTTGTGAACTGTTTGCACCTGACGGCCTCGTCGAGTTCTGTCGTGCTTAAGCGAGAACCCAAAGACTGCTGGGTCAACTACTACAACCGCCATTTGCTTCTTGCCTGGGATGGAAATCTGGACATTCAATACATCCTGAATGCCTATTCTTGCATCGCGTACATCTGCAGCTACATCAGCAAAGCGGAACACGGTCTGAGCCAATACCTGAAATCGGTCATTGAGAACTCCCGCAACGAAAATGTCAACGAGAACGACGAAATGAAACAAATTATGCAAGCGTACTCCAAGAAGAGGGAAGTGAGTGCTCAGGAGTGTGTGGCGCGCGCATGCGGCCTGCATATGAAACAGTCCTCCCGCATGGTGGTATTTGTACAAACGAGTGACAATGCGCTGAAAATGAGTTATCCTCTCTCGCTGCTTGAGGGCAAAACCCAGGACTCGCACGAAGTGTGGATGACTGGGCTGCCGGACAAGTATAAATGCAGACCTCAAACGGAGGAATTTGAAGTCATGTGCTTGGCTGATTTCGCATCAAGGTGCAGAATTGTTTACGGTAAACAAGTCAAAGGTAAAAACGTTTTGCGTCTGCTGAACGATATGGGGTTTGTACAAAAAAGAACAGAAAAACCTGCGGTCATCAAATATTGTAAATTCTCAGAACAAAAGAATCCAGAGGAATATCACCGCACCTTGCTCAAGCTGTACCTGCCTCATCGTGCTGATTGCCAGTTGAAATCTGAACGCTTTCCCACCTCACAGTTGTTCCACGAGCATGCCTGTGTACAGTTACCGTACGCCGACCATGTGGAGCGCGTGTCTGAAATCGTCAAGAGGAACAGAAAAACGTACGAGGGACACAGTGGAGACATTGAAGATGCCATCAGAGAGTTGGAGGAAAGCGGGCTCAATGTGAACGAATGGTGCCACCTGGCTCCCGAGAGTGAGCTGCAAAGACTCGAATGCATTGAGGAAATCAACGCGAGAGACGACCCGACTGAGAACGCGGAGGAAAACGTCCCCGACTATAACGTGAGATCGGCGACGAGAGAAACGGCTATTGTGGCTGAACCTGCTGCCATCGATCCCACGGTGTTACGCAGTATGTATCGAAACCTGAACCGAAAACAAGCGTCTGTGTTCTACAAGGTCCGAGATTGGTGCGTGAAACGTGTTTGTAGCTCGAAGCCGATCGAGCAGTTTTTCTACTATGTCAACGGTGGCGCCGGGACCGGCAAATCGCATCTGATCAAATGCATCCACGCGGAGGCCACGAAAATACTGCTCAGACTACCACGACTGGCTGAGGAAGCGGACATTTGCAAACAGACTGTTGTTCTCGCAGCCTTCACGGGTACGGCGGCATTTAACATTTCAGGGACCACTTTGCATTCTCTCCTCAAACTGCCGAGAAGTCTCAGACCCCCGTATCAAGGCCTGGGCAACAAACTGGACGAAGTCAGAGCGGAGCTTTCGATCGCTGAAATACTCATTATCGACGAGATTTCCATGGTGTCAAAAGACCTTTTTGCCTACGTGAGTACCAGATTGAAACAAATCAAAGGAATCGATTTACCTTTTGGCGGTATGTCTGTGCTTGCTGTCGGAGATTTCTTTCAGCTCCCTCCTGTGAGACAATCCAAACCTTTGTGCGTGTACGATCCTACTCGGCTGGACCACTGGCGCGACAACTTCAAAAAGATCACGCTCACGGACATCATGAGGCAGAAAAATGATGCCGCCTTTGCCGAAGTGCTGAACAGACTCCGCGTCAAAGACAGGTCTCGCGAACTGTCGGAACCGGACGCATCTCTGCTTGCTACGAGGTACGCTTCTCCAGTAACGTGTCCAAAGAATATTCTGCATATTTTTGCCACCAATAAGCAGGTAGACGGCCATAATTCCGCGATGCTGAATCTGCTTCATAAGGACGTCGTGCAAATCGACGCCGATGACTACAAGAAAGACAAAAAAACCGGCAGAATGGCAAGGCAAGCGACCCCTGTCCGAGGACCTAAGAACGGGTTGCCCGACTCGATCAAAGTCGCCGTCGGCGCCCGCGTCATGATCACACGCAATATTGATGTTCAAGCAGGTCTGTGCAACGGGACATTTGCAAAAGTTGTGCAATTGGTGAATTACCCAAACGAAGCGCGTGTACAGAAACTCGGGCTGGAGCTAGATTGTGTCGCTAAGACGAGAAGTGCTGAGAATTCTGTGTTCATTGACAGACAGGAGGAGAGGATGCAGAATACCGGAGTGGTGCGCCGGCAGTTTCCCGTTAAGCTTGCTTTTGCTTGCACGATCCATAAGGTACAAGGCATGACAACATCTGAGGCCGCGGTTTCGCTGAAAGGCGTTTTCGAACACGGCATGGGCTACGTAGCTCTGAGTAGAGTGACTTCGCTCAGCGGTCTTCATATTCTGCATATGGATGAGAGAAAAATTCATGCAAATCCGGAAATCACTGCTGCTCTTGCTGAGATGACAGAGGATTCTTTGGACGGCGTGATGCCCCTGTTTCACGTGATGCCGAGGGTGGATAAAGCAAAGGACCTGATCGTCGTCCATCATAACACCGAAGGGCTGTCTTGTCACGTGCAGGATATCGCGTGTCACCACGAACTGCGTTTTGCTGATGTTTTGTGCCTCACAGAAACGCACCTCCGAGGATCTGCGGCCGCCTGCTTGGAAGGCTATACCATGTTTCACAGGAATCGAAGTGATTCTTATACAACCTGTCCCGACTTGGCGACAAAACTCGGTGGCGGCGTAGGTATTTGTGTCAAAAGTCACATCGCGGCCCAGGAAAAGAAATACGTACAGGGTGTGACCGATATTGAATTTGTTGCGGTGAAACTGGAAGCTCCCATCAATTTGTTGATCGCTGCCGTTTACAGGCCTCCCGGGCACAGTCTGCGCGCATTTCTGCCAAGCTTGGGAAACCTGTTGCGTTATCTTGAAGTCATGGACCATCACCAGATCTTGGTATGTGGCGATTTTAACGAAGATGCGCTCTCCGCCTCGTACAAGCCCGTCCTTGAATTGTTTTGCTCAAAGGGTTACACGCAGCTCATAACCACTGCTACCACTGACAAAAACACATTGATCGACCTAATTTTTGTCTCTCGACCTCAGTGTGCTCTTTATTCAGGTGTCCTGCAAACGTACTACAGCTATCATAATCCTGTTTTCTGTGTCTTGAATACTGAAAGGTAAGTCAAATCTAAATTGTGTATTTCAGCATTTGGGAAATTAACAAGGACGGAAATCAGATGGCGTAAGTGGCGGTGCGCGGTGGGCGATTTGTTGAATTGAGATGAGATGGTATCGGAGGCGTAGGTGGCTCAGAAAGGCAAATGTAATGTTGGCGTTGGGCAGAAACCTCACAATTATATAGAAAAAAATACTAACGACCAATGTGAATAGTGATGCGCTTTATATTTTACGCTGAACTCGTGTCTGTGGATGTAAATCAAGTTGAGTTAAGGGAAGGCGCTCAACCAGCTGGGAAGCTGCACCTTCTTGGGCCGCCCATGCATGTGGCAGTATGGGCAGCTGCTGGGCAAAAGACCCTCTGAGGGTGGCGAGGGGACGGCACGGCCGTTGACACCTAAATAAGACTTGCGGAAATAACTGCTAGTCTACTCGTCTGCGGGATGGATGGAAGAGTCCATCTCATCGTCCATCAAAGGGAAGGCTTTTAAAATTTTAAAAAGTCCTCCCTTAACTCAACTTGATTTAAATTTTAAACTTTTAGAAATTTGAACTATTTAAATATTTAACTTTCAAACTTTTTAACTTTTAATATGTTTAACTTTTGTAAATGAACTCACGGATGATCTAAGAGGCGACTTTTTAACTTTTTGCGTTTTATTCGTTCTAACGTCAAATTTTAAAGATGACTTCAGGAATGGACTTTTAAAGTTTTTAACTTTTAAAATGTTTACATTTTCTAAATTAACTCCCAGATGAGTTAAGGGGTGACTTTTTAAACTTTTTAATTCTAATGCTAGAATCAAATTTTAAAGATGACTTCAGGAAAGGCCTTTTAAACTTTATTTTTTTATCATTATTTTCAATTCTTTTTAACGTCATAATCACGAGGCGAGAACGGAAAACAGACGAGGTAAGTTGCTCATCAATAAACATGTGTTTTCCCTTTCTAAAAACACTAAATGCTTCTATTTCACTCTTCTCTATTTTCAGAGTTTCTTTTATCTGGCGAAAGCAGTTCGACCCACAATGGAGGCCAGAGGTAAACATTCTCCACAAAGACCTTGAGGATGCAAAAACTTCCAGCGTGGACCAATGACTCCCGAACCAGGCAGGCGAGAAGCAAGACTTATTCTTCTGTGTGTGGGCAACAAATATTTTATTGACTATTGTCGCGAAACACCCCCTTTAACTTTACATTTTTTTCAGCTCGTACCCTCACCAACTCAATGTTTGTTGTTTCAGTTTTTCCGTGTTTCCTGTAACTCCACGTGCTCCATTTGTCAAGACGGGAGTTTGGCCCCTGCGGTGCTCAACCTTGATGGGATTTGGCCTGTCTTGCCAGAGAAATGACACAGGTTTGTGAATGTGTTCACGTCATTCACTCTTTAGTACACGGATGCTAGTTGTACATGTTCTTGAAGTATTGTAATGTGATTTTCAAAAATGATTTCATAATGATATTATATTGTAGCACAGCGACAGCCAAGTCTTTCAAAAAGACTCGTACGATGGAGGCCAGCATCATGGAACGCAAACTCCCAAACCAGCGTGGCAATCGTGACTTCTGCTGATTCTTCTATGGAACAATCAAGGGCACCTCTGGCAGCTCTTTGCTTTGACTCTGACATCTACCTTTTTTATTTTTAACATGCTGTCTTTCATGTGCCTTCTCTGCATCCATTGCAGCCTGGTGATCCTGAAAGGGGGATCCTCCCATCTGTGGTCCCTTCTCAAGGTTTCTCATTTTTCCCCTGGTGTTTTTTTTTTTTGAGTTTTTCCTTGCCCTTTTGGAAGCTTAAGATCAGGGGGTGCTTTGAGAATAATTGCCAATTTGTCTATGCGAAGCCCTTTGAGACTGCTTGTGATTTAGGGCTATGTAAATATATTTTACTTGACTTGACTTCTATGAGTAGCCAGCGAGGAAAATTGTCCCTTTTTAGTTTTGCTGCTTTTCCTCACCTCCATGTTTTTATCGTATCTTCTTGGGTATTGCCTGGCCTTTGACTGTTGGAAACTTGTCCCTTTGGCTTTACTCTATTAAGTCTCAGATACGTACAGTCTGTTTTCTGTTCTCCTTTATTTATGTATTTATTTGTTTATTTGTTTGATTGCTTATTTATTGTTTAATCGTACTTTTATTTGGTTACTTTTTCGGCAATGCTTTGAACTCTGAAGTTGTAATCATTTTGATTTGCACAATTGTTGAACTTTATACATTTCTTTGCCTCAAACCATGTTTACATTATCTTTTGTATATGTATCCCAAGTCTGTCTAATACCATCTCCAATCATGCTACAGTTGAATTATTAAATAAATTAAAAAAAAACACTTGCTGTGTTTATGCAGAGTAGAGATGAACGCTAATGTACTTTTTTATTCAGCAACTTTTTATTTTTCCCCACTTGTCTCACATAGCAGTACAATCTCTCTTGCGCACCACAGCACGCCCCACTGACAATATTATGCAAGACCTCCTCTAACGCACTATATATATGTATTATAGTTTCAACATGTCAAGGTGTCTGGAAAAAAAAAAGGGAATTGACTTTGTTTCCTACGTCTGGATTTTATTCACATTGCTGTGATTGTTTGCAGCAATGGGTCCTAATTTATTAGTCTTTGGTATGACCTGGCTGGGTTTTGAACTCATAACCTTCCGGTTCCAGGGTGGACATTCTACCACTAGGCCACTGAGCTGGAGCTTTTGTGTTGTTTTTAGTTTATATAAACTTTCAGCTTGTTTTTTTTTTGTTTTTTTAAACTTAATTTTATTTTTTAAATATTTTAGCAGATGCACTGATCGTTTGGCATTTTTAATTTTGTTGTACATGTAACAATGGCAATAAAGATCTATCTATTTATCTATCGGTGTAACTAATAAAGTTGTGACAATATGCTCAAACAGCTTTTTTTTTTACTCCGCCACGCATAAAAGCGGGTGGGGACACCAAGCTGCCCTTGTTACATCAAACTTGAAGACAGAGGTAAGTGGTTTCTCAGGTATCTCCCCTCCAACTTCAAATTTGATTTTGGATTAACATCTTTGATAAACACTGAGGCATGTGCCTAGTTCATTTATTAATTATTTTGTTTTAGCCTGGACTGATGTGTTGGTGTGCAAATTATCATTTCCAAACAGGGTGGAGGTTAATCGAATATTCTAAGAATCTGCCGTTTCATTTACTATACTCGGAAAAAATATTGCCCTGTTGTTGCAATGGTCTTTTTGAGGTACATTCTGATGAATTTGGAATGAATTAACTCAATCAGATGCATGAAAGTGAAAATGAGTTGTAAAACGAGCATAGGCGGCACTTTTAAATCTGCCCTATTGTTTTACCTGTGAAAATTAATGCTGTATCATAGGAAGGCTGTTCAAAGTCTACGCGCAAGGATTTTGCACGAGGAAAATTGGCCGTCCATGTGTGCACAATGGGACAAAATGGCCACCGCCATACCCATGTGCTTGCAATTGAAGACATTGCTGGTTTAAAGTCAAAGTGGATACACAAACAAAGAAAGGAAGAGAAGTAAAATCACATGCTACAAATACAAGCAACATTTCAAGTTGCTTTGGCCGCTTTCGGTCATCAGTTTTGCAATTTGTCCGAGTGAAGGCAAAGTGCTTCGCCTTGTCGCTAAATGCTGCAGTGGGACATGCGTTCGCCAGATTGACAAGGACTTTGCACATTTTTTGAAATTTTCTTCACAGACTTGGAATGAAATGGGAATGTGTACACTAAAACCAGATCCAAAAAATTCCTGATTATTTGATTTTGGCCCTTTCTCTTTCAGAATGAACAAAAAAATCACGAAAGCTGTTGTGGTGGGGATGCGCCGTGACATCCGGGCCAGAGCCTGGAAGCCCACCGGCGAGATGGATGGGCATTATGAGAACATAACTGTTGCCCTCTGTGACGGTAAGACCGTGTTTAAGATGACTCTTTTCAGTCATCTGGCTAGCCGAGTCACAGAGGGCAACAGTTATGTTTTCGCCCATTTCATGGCGGAGCCCAACGCTCCAAATGTGCTGCTCTGCACAAAGAGCAGCAGAGTATACGTCGGGGCGGAGGTGCGGTGTAGCGATGCCTTAAGGGCTGAGGCACGCGCACTCATTTTCCCCCCGGCGTTGGCGATGCCCCTCAGCGAGGTGATCGGGAACCCTCCTGAGGGGCTGGTAAACGTCCAGGGACAGGTCGAAAGTGTAAGTTTAATTCACCTGCATGTTAAATATCTATTTAGAACTACTAAAAATACAAAATTTAGTTTTCTTGCATTAAACGTTGCAGGCTAACTCAATGGTATGTCTGTTTGTTCCAAATTAGAAACAGCCAACCAGACTCGTGTCTGTGCGCGGGGCTCGGTTGGTGCCCTTAAGCGTCGTGTACCTGAAAAAAGTAAGTAACCTGTCGCTTTACTGCTATTGCGCTTCAAACATGCATGCTGAAGTAATATTTGGTTTTAAACTATTGCAGGACGAAGCGGTCGTGAGAGTGGCTGTGTGGAGGGAGGCCACCTTGACCCCGATCAAGGTCGGGGCCTCCTACACTTTCACGCACCTGAGTGCCGTGACTAACGACTTCGGCCTGTCCCTAAACACAACACAGCACTCAAAGATATCGGTGAGTAAAGAAAAGGCTGGATAACGGAAAAGGAATGTCATCAGTTTAGGTTCAAATTTTACAACTTTACAACAAAGGCTGTTGAATTGTGACCAGCGTGTCTACAAACAACCCCCCCTCCCCCCGGTGGGGACAAAACGGTACAGATAATGGAAGGATTTTATGAATTAGTAATTGCATGTGATGTGACTGTGATGAATTGACCTTTAACTTTATGGAGTTATTCTTGACCTTTGAGTTGTATAATTGTTCTCAGTTTTCACCTGAGTAAACCTAAATGTGTTTTTATTCCCTAGGGCTACAATACAAGTGTCAGCTTGGTGGCCATTGGGCTACTGAAGGAGGACGAGGAGGTCAAATTGTTCGACGTGGAGGGGGTCGAGACCGTAATTGCGCTTAACGTATGGACCAAGACCTTTGTGGAACCACCAACGTTACCCGAAGAAGGACTCCCCTTGAAGCTTATTTATTTTGAGGGTGAAGTGGTGGAGATTTGTCAATAAATTTTTATTTTGCCAATGCTGTCCATTTGCTTACATTGTTTTCTGTCAGTTAAAGGTTGGATGGGTGCAGTTGTGCTTTTCATTGGGAAGCGTTTAAATGTTCTGATTCACCCCATTCGAACTTTCACACGTTCCCAAAATTCATGTCACGCTTGCTACCATTTTTTTTGTTCTACTTTATTATTGTGTGAAGGCGAAGCGAAAAACGACTCCCACATGCTTAAACTGATTCACCTCGTTCAAACTTTAACACGTTCCAAAAATTCATGTCAAGCTTGCCACCATTTTTCTCGTTCATAACTTTTACCGTTTTTAAGTAATTAGCAAATTTGTGCCTGAAAAATCCCCATTCATTTCAGTTTCCTGCAGTGGGTGTAACTCCCACATTCGGCGTCATTCATTATTTTACTCTTTATTCTCTATACCTTTTATTTTCTACGCTTATTATTTGTAACTAAAATTTGCAGTCAACATTCTTTACATTAAGCAATTTCCACCACTTTGCTTACGTATTTGCATTCAACAAACACATTCATTACATTAACAAATTTCAACCACTTTAAAGTGAGCGACCCGATTAGCTCGTGGGAAACACAAGTGATTCCAGAACGTGAGCGGCTTTCCCGTGTGGTATCGAATCCCGTGTGGATTCTTTACGACACCAATTTATTTCCTTATTTCCTTATTATTTTAGCCGCTTATCATTTGTAACTTTCATTATTCGCATTCAACATTCATTACATTAAGCAATTTCCACCACGTTGATTTCGCTTTCGCATTCAACAAACACATTCATTACATTAACCACATTCAACCAGCATGAAGGAATGAAGCTGATTAGCTCAGTAGGAAACCAATGGCAATCTCTAACCACGCCAGATTCCTGTAGTGGGTTCGATTCCCGCATTGGGCGTCACAAATTATTTTACTCTTTATTCTTCCCCTTATCATTTTCAACGCTTATCATTTGTATCTTTTTTGTAACATTTGTAACATTTCAATTTTAACGCTTATCATTTGTACCTTTTTGTAACATGTATTTGTAACATTTTCCCATTTATTTCACAATAATTTATTTTCCCTTTTTATTCTTCCCGCTCATCATTTTTAACGCTTGACGTTTGTAAATTAACATCTGCCTTCGCCTTCACACGCAATTTCTTCCGAAATTGCAATTCTAGTTATTAAACAACTTATTCCTCCCACTTTTTTGACATCTAACTACTCCCACATGCTTCAACCGATTCACCTCGTTCAACCTTTCACACGTTCCAAAAATTCATGGCACGCTTGCCAGTATTTTTCGCGTTCATAACATTTACCGTTTTTAAGTAATTAGCAAATTTGTGCCTTTTATTTCCCCATTCATTCTTAATGGCAATGTCAACCCGAGCCAGTTTCCTGTAGTGGGTTCGATTCCCACATTGGGCGTCATTAATTATTTTACTCTTTATTCTTCCCGCTTATCATTTTCAACGCTTATCATTTGTAACTAACATTCGCATTCAACATTCATTACATTAAGCAATTTCCACCACTTTGATTACGTATTCGCATTCAACAAACACATTCATTACATTAACCAATTGCAACCACGACATAGTAAGGGACTCAATTAGCTCGTGGGAAACACAAGTGATTCCAGTACACGAGCATCATTCCCGAGTGGTATCAAAACCCGCGTCAGTTCGATTCCCACATTGGGCGTCATTATTTATTTTACTCTTTATCCTTCCCGGTTATCATTTTCAACGGTTATCATTTGTAACTTTTGTCATTCGCATTCAACATTCATTACATTAAGCAATTTCCACCACTTTGATTACGCATTCGCATTCAACAAACACATTAATTACATTAACCAAATTCAACAGGTACTGAGGTAGGAACCTGATTAGCTCAGTTGGAAACACAATGGCAATGTCAACCTGCGCCAGTTTCCTGTAGTGGGTTCGATTCCCACTTTGGGCGTCATAAATTATTTTACTCTTTATTCTTCCCCCTTATCATTTGTACCTTTTTTGTAACATTTGTAACGTTTCATTTTTAACGCTTATCATTTGTACCTTTTTGTAACATGTATTTGTAACATTTTCCCATTTATTTCACAATTATCTATTTTCCCTTTGTATTCTTCCCGCTCATCATTTTTAACGCTTAACGTTTGTAACTTAACATCTGCCTTCGCCTTCACACGCAATTTCTTCCGAAATTGCAATTCTAGTTATTTTTATTAAACAACTTATTCCTCCCACTTTTTTAACATCTAACTACTCCCACATGCTTCAACCGATTCACCTCGTTCAAACTTTCACACGTTCCAAAAATTCATGGCACGCTTGCCAGTATTTTTCGCGTTCATAACATTTACCGTTTTTAAGTAATTAGCAAATTTGTGCCTTTTATTTCCCCATTCATTCTTAATGGCAATGTCAACCCGAGCCAGTTTCCTGTAGTGGGTTCGATTCCCACATTGGGCGTTATTAATTATTTTACTCTTTATTCTTCCCGCTTATCATTTTCAACGCTTATCATTTGTAACTAACATTCGCATTCAACATTCATTACATTAAGCAATTTCCACCACTTTGATTACGTATTCGCATTCAACAAACACATTCATTACATTAACCAAATTCAACCGGTATGTAGACAGGGACACAATTAGCTCGTGGGAAACACAAGTGATTCCAGTACACGAGCATCTTTCCCGAGTGGTATCAAAACCCGCGTCAGTTCGATTCCCACATTGGGCGTCATTATATATTTTACTCTTTATCCTTCCCCTTATCATTTTCAACGCTTATCATTTGTACCTTTTTTGTAACATTTCATTTTTAACGCTTATCATTTGTACCTTTTTGTAACATGTATTTGTAACATTTTCACATTTATTTCACAATTATTTCTTTCCCTTTTCATTCTTCCCGCTCATCATTTTTAACGCTTAACGTTTGTAAATTAACATCTGCCTTCGCCTTCACACGCAATTTCTTCCGAAATTGCAATTCTAGTTATTATTTTTATTAAACAACTTATTCCTCCCACTTTTTTGACATCCAACTACTCCCACATGCTTCAACCGATTCACCTCGTTCAACCTTTCACACGTTCCAAAAATTCATGGCAAGCTTGCCACTTTTTTTCTCGTTCATAACATTTACCGTTTTTAAGTAATTAGCAAATTTGTGCCTTTTATTTCCCCATTCATTCTTAATGGCAATGTCAACCCGAGCCAGTTTCCTGTAGTGGGTTCGATTCCCACATTGGGCGTCATTAATTATTTTACTCTTTATTCTTCCCGCTTATAATTTTCAACGCTTATCATTTGTAACTAACATTCGCATTCAACATTCATTACATTAAGCAATTTCCACCACTTTGATTACGTATTCGCATTCAACAAACACATTCATTACATTAACCAATTTCAACCGTGGCATAGTAAGGGACTCAATTAGCTCGTGGGAAACACAAGTGATTCCAGTACACGAGCATCATTCCCGAGTGGTATCAAAACCCGCGTCAGTTCGATTCCCACATTGGGCGTCATTATTTATTTTACTCTTTATCCTTCCCGGTTATCATTTTCAACGGTTATCATTTGTAACTTTTGTCATTCGCATTCAACATTCATTACATTAAGCAATTTCCACCACTTTGATTACGCATTCGCATTCAACAAACACATTCATTACATTAACCAAATTCAACAGTTACTGAGGTAGGAACCTGATTAGCTCAGTTGGAAACACAATGGCAATGTCAACCTGCGCCAGTTTCCTGTAGTGGGTTCGATTCCCACTTTGGGCGTCATAAATTATTTTACTCTTTATTCTTCCCCCTTATCATTTGTACCTTTTTTGTAACATTTGTAACGTTTCATTTTTAACGCTTATCATTTGTACCTTTTTGTAACATGTATTTGTAACATTTTCCCATTTATTTCACAATTATCTATTTTCCCTTTGTATTCTTCCCGCTCATCATTTTTAACGCTTAACGTTTGTAACTTAACATCTGCCTTCGCCTTCACACGCAATTTCTTCCGAAATTGCAATTCTAGTTGTGTGAAGGCGAAGGCCTTCACACATTGATATTGTACTTTATTATTAAACAACTTATTCCTCCCACTTTTTTGACATCTAACTACTCCCACATGCTTCAACCGATTCACCTCGTTCAACCTTTCACACGTTCCAAAAATTCATGGCACGCTTGCCAGTATTTTTCGCGTTCATAACATTTACCGTTTTTAAGTAATTAGCAAATTTGTGCCTTTTATTTCCCCATTCATTCTTAATGGCAATGTCAACCCGAGCCAGTTTCCTGTAGTGGGTTCGATTCCCACATTGGGCGTCATTAATTATTTTACTCTTTATTCTTCCCGCTTATCATTTTCAACGCTTATCATTTGTAACTAACATTCGCATTCAACATTCATTACATTAAGCAATTTCCACCACTTTGATTACGTATTCGCATTCAACAAACACATTCATTACATTAACCAATTGCAACCACGACATAGTAAGGGACTCAATTAGCTCGTGGGAAACACAAGTGATTCCAGTACACGAGCATCATTCCCGAGTGGTATCAAAACCCGCGTCAGTTCGATTCCCACATTGGGCGTCATTATTTATTTTACTCTTTATCCTTCCCGGTTATCATTTTCAACGGTTATCATTTGTAACTTTTGTCATTCGCATTCAACATTCATTACATTAAGCAATTTCCACCACTTTGATTACGCATTCGCATTCAACAAACACATTCATTACATTAACCAAATTCAACCAGCAAGAAGGAAGGATACTCGTTAGCTCAGTCGGAAACACAATGGAAATGTCAACCCGAGCCAGTTTCCTGTAGTGGGTTCGATTCCCACATTGGGAGTCATAAATTATTTTAATCTTTATTCTTCCCCCTTATCATTTTCAACGCTTATCATTTGTACCTTTTTTGTAACATTTGTAACGTTTCATTTTTAACGCTTATATTTGTACCTTTTTGTAACATGTATTTGTAACATTTTCCCATTTATTTCACAATTATCTATTTTCCCTTTGTATTCTTCCCGCTCATCATTTTTAACGCTTAACGTTTGTAACTTAACATCTGCCTTCGCCTTCACACGCAATTTCTCCCGAAATTGCAATTCTAGTTGTGTGAAGGCGAAGGCCTTCACACATTGTTATTCTACTTTATTATTATTTTTATTAAACAACTTATTCCTCCCACTTTTTTGACATCTAACTACTCCCACATGCTTCAACCGATTCACCTCGTTCAAACTTTCACACGTTCCAAAAATTCATGGCAAACTTGCCACCTTTTTTCCCCTTCATAACATTTACCGTTTTTAAGTAATTAGCAAATTTGTGCCTTTTATTTCCCCATTCATTCTTAATGGCAATGTCAACCCGAGCCAGTTTCCTGTAGTGGGTTCGATTCCCACATTGGGCGTCATTAATTATTTTACTCTTTATTCTTCCCGCTTATCATTTTCAACGCTTATCATTTGTAACTAACATTCGCATTCAACATTCATTACATTAAGCAATTTCCACCACTTTGATTACGTATTCGCATTCAACAAACACATACATTACATTAACCAATTTCAACAACTCCATAGTAAGGGACTCAATTAGCTCGTGGGAAACACAAGTGATTCCAGTACACGAGCATCATTCCCGAGTGGTATCAAAACCCGCGTCAGTTCGATTCCCACATTGGGCGTCATTATTTATTTTACTCTTTATCCTTCCCGGTTATCATTTTCAACGGTTATCATTTGTAACTTTTGTCATTCGCATTCAACATTCATTACATTAAGCAATTTCCACCACTTTGATTACGCATTCGCATTCAACAAACACATTCATTACATTAACCAAATTCAACCAGCAAGAAGGAAGGGTCCTCATTAGCTCAGTCGGAAACACAATGGAAATGTCAACCCAAGCCAGTTTCCTGTAGTGGGTTCGATTCCCACATTGGGAGTCATAAATTATTTTACTCTTTATTCTTCCCCCTTATCATTTTCAACGCTTATCATTTGTACCTTTTTTGTAACATTTGTAACGTTTCATTTTTAACGCTTATCATTTGTACCTTTTTGTAACATGTATTTGTAACATTTTCCCATTTATTTCACAATTATCTATTTTCCCTTTGTATTCTTCCCGCTCATCATTTTTAACGCTTAACGTTTGTAACTTAACATCTGCCTTCGCCTTCACACGCAATTTCTTCCGAAATTGCAATTCTAGTTGTGTGAAGGCGAAGGCCTTCACACATTGTTATTCTACTTTATTATTATTTTTATTAAACAACTTATTCCTCCCACTTTTTTGACATCCAACTACTCCCACATGCTTCAACCGATTAACCTCGTTCAAACTTTCACACGTTCCAAAAATTCATGGCAAGCTTGCCACCTTTTTTCCTCGTTCATAACATTTACCGTTTTTAAGTAATTAGCAAATTTGTGCCTTTTATTTCCCCATTCATTCTTAATGGCAATGTCAACCCGAGCCAGTTTCCTGTAGTGGGTTCGATTCCCACATTGGGCGTCATTAATTATTTTACTCTTTATTCTTCCCGCTTATCATTTTCAACGCTTATCATTTGTAACTAACATTCGCATTCAACATTCATTACATTAAGCAATTTCAACCACTTTGATTACGCATTCGCATTCAACAAACACATTCATTACATTAACCAATTTCAACCGCCACATAGTAAGGGACTCAATTAGCTCGTGGGAAACACAAGTGATTCCAGTACACGAGCATCTTTCCCGAGTGGTATCAAAACCCGCGTCAGTTCGATTCCCACATTGGGCGTCATTATTTATTTTACTCTTTATCCTTCCCGGTTATCATTTTCAACGGTTATCATTTGTAACTTTTGTCATTCGCATTCAACATTCATTACATTAAGCAATTTCCACCACTTTGATTACGCATTCGCATTCAACAAACACATTCATTACATTAACCAAATTCAACTACCAAGAAGGAATGAACCTGATTAGCTCACTCGGAAACACAATGGCAATGTCAACCTACGCCAGTTTCCTGTAGTGAGTTCGATTCCCATATTGGGCGTCATAAATTATTTTACTCTTTATTCTTCCCCTTATCATTTTCAACACTTATCATTTGTACCTTTTTTGTAACATTTGTAACATTTCATTTTTAACGCTTATCATTTGTACCTTTTTGTGACATGTATTTGTAACCTTTTCCCATTTATTTCACAATTATTTATTTTCCCTTTTTATTCATCCCGCTTATAATTTTCAACGCTTATCATTTGTAACTTTTGTCATTCGCATTCAACATTCATCACATTATTTTAAATTGAGCAATTCCCCCATGATTCCAAAGAAGTTTGACTAGCTCAGTCGGTAGAGCTACACATGATTGACCTCAGTGTGGCGTGTTCGATTCCCACATTAGATAACAGTTTCTTTTTCCCTTTCATCCTAATATCATTTATTTACCTTTTTATTTTTCACACTTATCGTTTTTTCCATTTATCCTAATATAATTTATTTGCCTTTTCGTTTTTCACACTTGTCATTTTCCCCATTTTAACGTGAAAAATAAAGACTGCGTGATAAAGCATTCATTTCCAATGGTACACGAATGCATCATCTGATAGCTCAGTGCTATCGATTACGCGTGCCTGTTTAGATTGCCTGCGGCTGACCAGACGTAAGTATATGTGGTGTCTTGGTGCAATATTAAGATAGACCCGCGACCATTTCCCCACCCGCCGCGACGGCATTTTTAAGTTTTGTGGCGGTGGAATAACGCATTCATTTCCAACGGTACGCGAATGCATCATTTGTTATCTGCTCAGTGCTGTTGATTTGCACACCTGTTCGGATTGCCTGCGGCTGACCAGACGTAAGTAAATGTGGTGTCTTGGTGCAATATTAACAATTATAAATGTTCAATTTACACGACGCTAACCCTAAAGTTATTATTGAAATGTACAAATAGATGAGCACTTTCGCATTGCTGTTTTTGCGGTGTGGTGTAGACTTTTTGTCCCGTTTATACACTTGAGCTAGCAAACTTTGTTTGTGTGGATTAAGTTTTAGGTTTTGTGTATTTTCTGTCACGATAGGACGCGGCGTTAGGAGCATTAGAGGACCACATTGAAACAAAAAAAACACAAAGCTACGTTTTGACTTTTACAAGCATGTGGGTTTAGAAAGTAAAATGACGTTACATGTAAGCTAATGTTAGGCTAGGGGTGCCCAATACATCGATCGCGATAGACCGGTCGATCGCCAAGCCACTATTGGTTGATCGCGTGATATCATTTTTATTTATTTTTTCCTCTTCTCTCCGCACTTGACGCGTGTACAAACAGCGCTAACAACAAACACGCTAGATCGTGAGTTCCCTCAATTGTTAGAACCCTGTTTTTTGTCTTAAACTTAAGAAAGGTTATAAAAATAAATGGGGCAGCTGGCCATAGTAAGAAGTATCACTTTCATAGGGAATGGGAATAGGACTTTTTTTTTAATATATATATATGTATGTGTATATGTATATGTGTATATGTATATGTGTATATGTATATGTGTATTATATATGTATATTATATATGTATATATATATATATGTGACTTGGTCATTTCAAAAGTAGCTCGCGAGCTGAAAAAGTTTGGGCACCCCTATTGTCATGATATTGGTGAAGAAATATTTGCGCATAAAAAGAGGCACATGGTTTTTATTTACCGTTTTTTTCCATGTATAATGCGTCCCCATGCACCCTAAAAACGGCATGTCAATGCTGGAAAAAAGCCTGTACACATGTATAATACGCACCCAAATTTTGACTTTTTTCTTTCTTTCTTTTTTAATTAATTTTTTTTTTTTAAAGTCCCAATGATTGTCACACACGCATCTGGGTGTGACATCGATTTCTCAATGCACCTGTATACGTGGCTCTGAATCATTTCCCCTTCAAAGACATTCTGTATAACAAGCTTTTGTGGATAACGCCATCCCAAAATTCTGCACCGCAAAGTGTGCATAAGATCGAGGCTTAGCTGTATTTGTTCTCTTTCTCTGTACAGGTCTGTGAACTGCGACTGATCTGTACCTGATCCTGCTGACCTGTGGCTGATCCAGCTGACTTCTGGCTGATCCTGCTGACCTGCGGCTGATACCCCAATACCCTGTCTTGTCTCTGTTCTACCTATTGTTTCTGCCTTCCTTCTGTCTAAGCCCCATAATTCGCTGAACCCATTTCAGATCGACATGCCGAAAAAGGGCAGGAGATCACAGTCTGTGAAGTTGTCCTGGGAGCGACGACGTCGCTCCCAAGCACCTCTTCCACCTTCTGCTGATATCTCTGCCCGGCATGAGCGTGCTGTTGAAGCAACTGACAGACTTACAAATGATTTGCAAATGAACAACTATGATACAAACGACAAGCAAATGATAACAAACAATATACTACACTCTGAGAAGAAGATTGCTGCTGATGTTTCTATTGCTGTAACGGTACCAGTGCAACACGATTTGGTAATGTATGTGATGGCAACTCACAGCCAAGACCATCCGAGATACGGCCAATCCAGAAACAGTCAATGTGTGGCTAATTCGGTAACGTTTCTGGCTTTCCTGCAGGATATAAATAACGTGACTACATCTGACCTGGATGCTGTTCTCAGTGTGGGTAATGAACTGTATACATTTACTGTGGCTGCATTGAAAGCCCGAGGATGCTTTCTAAACAGTTTTTTGACAATTGATGAACTTCCAGAGATTGTAAGCAGTTCCACAAAACAGCATGTGTTAATTAGGAGTATGTCAATGTGTGGGTTTTTCACCTCTTTCCATGGAGATGCGCTCTTTCTGAACCTTTGTGACAGACTTGAGTGCTTGACATCTGAGGTCAGTTGCGCTCTTCTGATTATGCAGACGACGTGCATTGCTGTTTTCCGTGACCACCAAGGCAAGTACGGATATTTTGATCCCCACTCTAGAGGACGAGATGGCCTCCCTGCTCCCAATGGCACAGCTGTCATGATGCTTTTCGTGCATCTGAATGACCTTAGAAATAAATTGACAGAGCTCTACGCACGTTTGGAATGTTCCTGTAATTCTCAGTATGAGCTTGTACCGGTTCAGTTTGAACCTATTGATGTTCCTACAAATGACATTGAGATGGTGCCATGTACTTCATTGCAATCTGTGCTGGCGGATGTTGACGACGACTGTGTGAGCAAAGCTGTTTCCGAGACTTCATATTTGGAGATGAGTGATTCTACAACACCTGCTGGTGAACAACGTCACTGCAACGAGTTGATCGATGGTGAAGTGGTTTCTTGGACTACAGGTAAAGAGCTCCAACGCTTGTCAAAAATTCCCAAATCAAGTAGGAGAAAATTTCTAAGACGAATGAAGGCACAAGAAAATTTGAATGCCAAATCTGAACAAAGACGTATAAAACAGGAACTAAAGAGAAGGAATAAAAATCTGAGAAATAAGGAAAGGTACAGTAAAAATTTAGAGACAAGACAGAGGAAGAGGTGTTATGTTACAAAGCGTTATCAGCAAGACGTACATTTTCGCACAAAACAAAAGTCTTATTATACACAACGTTGTAGGACTGATCCTATCTTTAAGAAGAAAAATCATTCCCGCTTCTTACTTCGTTATAAGACAGATAATTGTTTTCGAATGGGACGACGCACCTACAGAACCCAACGCTACCGTGACGACCCTGAGTTTAATGCAAGGCAACGTTCCTACGTAACGCAACGTTACCGTGACGACCCTGAGTTTAATGCAAGGCAACGTTCCTACGTAACGCAACGTTACCGTGACGACCCTGAGTTTAATGCAAGACGGCGTAGCTACGTAACGCAACGTTACCGTGACGACCCTGAATTTAAAGCAAGACAGCGCAAGTATATTACACAGCGTTATCATGACGATTTTAGATTTAGTTCTAGACAGCGCTTTTACTTTAAACACCGTTATTCTAGCAATCCTGAATTCAGAGCTAAACATCAGGAAATCATGAGGTCCATTATGAGAACAAAATCTGATTCGTTGCGTAATAAAACAATGACCAGAGCAAGTACGATTTTACAAAAATACAAAATCATAAATCGGCTGTGTAGAGAGCAAAATGAATGTGTGTTAATGAAAGCCGTGGACCTGTTCAAAGACCAAATTAAGAATGGACCCACGTTTGTTTGCACAGTTTGCCACAGAGCCTTATTTCCCAACCAGGTACAGTCTTGTCGGCGTCTCCTTTATAAGCAGAACCGAGATGTTGTTGCACGTTGTCTCACGGGACAATTTGTTCATATTTGTAACGATGAATGTCATACGTCGTGTAGAGTACCGGCTGAAAGAAAACTAGAGTGGATATGTCACACCTGCCACACACATCTCAAAGATGGTAAAATGCCAGCAATCGCTGTTGCAAACAATCTCACGCTAGCTGATATTCCAACAGAACTGCGTGGATTGAACATATTAGAGAGACACCTCATTTCCAAATGCATAGCGTTTGCCAAAATTGTACCGCTTCCCAAAGGTCAACAACGAGCCATTCGCGGAAATGTTGTGTGCGTGCCGTCTGAAGTACAGGAGACAGTCGATGCTTTGCCGAGGATAAGAAGTAAGTCGCAGATGTTGAGAGTGAAACTGAAGAGACGGCTTTGCTACAAAGGCCATCAGTTTTTTCAAACTGTCACTTGGTCCAAGCTAATGAGCGCTCTGATAAAACTGAAGCAAATTCATCCGCAATACAGAAGCATAACTATCCGCGACGATCCGGACCTTTGCGACCCAACCCTCACTGATGACGAGAGCGGCTCAGATGAAGCGGAAATGAGCGACATCGAGTACAATGAGGAAGCCCTGGAGGAGATGTACAGATTTGAGACTGAAGCTCTGCGTGAAATGAACGGTGAGTCACAAAATGTCAATCAGCAACAAGGAAATCTAGAAGATGGTGATCAACCTAGCGGTGGAGTTATACTTGAATCGTGTCTCCAACCGAGTGACGTGTCAGAGGAAATTATGAGTTTTACTGAGGGCATTTACTCTGTTGCTCCTGCAGAAAGAAATAACCCTGTAAGCTTTTTCAAGACTCCCAAACTCGAGGCCATGGCTTTTCCAGTGCAGTTCCCGAGCGGGCAAAACACGCTCGATGAAGAGAGACCGATAAAACTCACACCGAGCAAGTATTTCAAAACCCGACTGTGTTGCGTGGATGAACGTTTTGCGAGGGATCCGACCTACTTGTTCTTTGCTCAGTTTGTGACCGAAATCTACCAGGCGACGTCGAGCATGTCAATACAGCTACGCAAAGGTAAACCGTTTACCCGAGATGGTCGGAGAATTACCAACGCTATGCTTCAGGACAAACGTCAAGTTGAAAAACTGGTGCGCAGCAAAGACGCCGTCCGCTTCATGACGCCGCTGAGAGGCACGCCAGCCTATTGGGAGAGAACCACCAAAGATCTTTTTGCAATGATCCGACAGCTGGGTACACCCACGTTCTTTTGCACATTTTCTGCTGCTGAAATGCGTTGGGAAGAGGTCATCACTGCCATCAAAGCGCAACAAGGTGAAGTGGTGAATTTTGCTGGATTGGACTGGGCTACCAAGTGCGAAATTCTACGCGGCAATCCGGTGACGACGATGCGCATGTTTGACAAACGTGTGGAAGCTCTGTTCAGAGATTTGATCCTCTCTCCGGCGCAACCGATTGGTGAAGTGGTTGACTACTTTTACCGATTGGAGTTTCAGCACAGAGGAAGTCCTCACATTCATTGCCTCATATGGGTTAAAGGTGCCCCTGTATTTGAGGAATCCTCAGACAAAGCCATCTGTGATTTTGTATCCCGCTACATCTCCGCTGAGCTGCCGGACCCGCAAAAGGAACCCGAATTGTACAAAAAAGTCACAGAGGTTCAGATGCACAGCAAAAGTCACTCCAAAACGTGTGTCAAACACCAGGGTGCAAATTGCCGTTTTGGATTCCCCAAACAACCGTGCCACGAAACGATGATCATCAGACCTGCGCCCGTAGACGACGACAATCGAGATCGACACGCGGAGAATCGCTCGGCGGCCAACGCCAAGCTTGTTCCCGTGCTAAATCTCCTGAATGAGCCTGAAACTTCATCCATGACTTTGCCTCAGCTGCTGGCTAAATGCGAGCTCACCGGTGACGACTTTGTGAACTGTTTGCACCTGACGGCCTCGTCGAGTTCTGTCGTGCTTAAGCGAGAACCCAAAGACTGCTGGGTCAACTACTACAACCGCCATTTGCTTCTTGCCTGGGATGGAAATCTGGACATTCAATACATCCTGAATGCCTATTCTTGCATCGCGTACATCTGCAGCTACATCAGCAAAGCGGAACACGGTCTGAGCCAATACCTGAAATCGGTCATTGAGAACTCCCGCAACGAAAATGTCAACGAGAACGACGAAATGAAACAAATTATGCAAGCGTACTCCAAGAAGAGGGAAGTGAGTGCTCAGGAGTGTGTGGCGCGCGCATGCGGCCTGCATATGAAACAGTCCTCCCGCATGGTGGTATTTGTACAAACGAGTGACAATGCGCTGAAAATGAGTTATCCTCTCTCGCTGCTTGAGGGCAAAACCCAGGACTCGCACGAAGTGTGGATGACTGGGCTGCCGGACAAGTATAAATGCAGACCTCAAACGGAGGAATTTGAAGTCATGTGCTTGGCTGATTTCGCATCAAGGTGCAGAATTGTTTACGGTAAACAAGTCAAAGGTAAAAACGTTTTGCGTCTGCTGAACGATATGGGGTTTGTACAAAAAAGAACAGAAAAACCTGCGGTCATCAAATATTGTAAATTCTCAGAACAAAAGAATCCAGAGGAATATCACCGCACCTTGCTCAAGCTGTACCTGCCTCATCGTGCTGATTGCCAGTTGAAATCTGAACGCTTTCCCACCTCACAGTTGTTCCACGAGCATGCCTGTGTACAGTTACCGTACGCCGACCATGTGGAGCGCGTGTCTGAAATCGTCAAGAGGAACAGAAAAACGTACGAGGGACACAGTGGAGACATTGAAGATGCCATCAGAGAGTTGGAGGAAAGCGGGCTCAATGTGAACGAATGGTGCCACCTGGCTCCCGAGAGTGAGCTGCAAAGACTCGAATGCATTGAGGAAATCAACGCGAGAGACGACCCGACTGAGAACGCGGAGGAAAACGTCCCCGACTATAACGTGAGATCGGCGACGAGAGAAACGGCTATTGTGGCTGAACCTGCTGCCATCGATCCCACGGTGTTACGCAGTATGTATCGAAACCTGAACCGAAAACAAGCGTCTGTGTTCTACAAGGTCCGAGATTGGTGCGTGAAACGTGTTTGTAGCTCGAAGCCGATCGAGCAGTTTTTCTACTATGTCAACGGTGGCGCCGGGACCGGCAAATCGCATCTGATCAAATGCATCCACGCGGAGGCCACGAAAATACTGCTCAGACTACCACGACTGGCTGAGGAAGCGGACATTTGCAAACAGACTGTTGTTCTCGCAGCCTTCACGGGTACGGCGGCATTTAACATTTCAGGGACCACTTTGCATTCTCTCCTCAAACTGCCGAGAAGTCTCAGACCCCCGTATCAAGGCCTGGGCAACAAACTGGACGAAGTCAGAGCGGAGCTTTCGATCGCTGAAATACTCATTATCGACGAGATTTCCATGGTGTCAAAAGACCTTTTTGCCTACGTGAGTACCAGATTGAAACAAATCAAAGGAATCGATTTACCTTTTGGCGGTATGTCTGTGCTTGCTGTCGGAGATTTCTTTCAGCTCCCTCCTGTGAGACAATCCAAACCTTTGTGCGTGTACGATCCTACTCGGCTGGACCACTGGCGCGACAACTTCAAAAAGATCACGCTCACGGACATCATGAGGCAGAAAAATGATGCCGCCTTTGCCGAAGTGCTGAACAGACTCCGCGTCAAAGACAGGTCTCGCGAACTGTCGGAACCGGACGCATCTCTGCTTGCTACGAGGTACGCTTCTCCAGTAACGTGTCCAAAGAATATTCTGCATATTTTTGCCACCAATAAGCAGGTAGACGGCCATAATTCCGCGATGCTGAATCTGCTTCATAAGGACGTCGTGCAAATCGACGCCGATGACTACAAGAAAGACAAAAAAACCGGCAGAATGGCAAGGCAAGCGACCCCTGTCCGAGGACCTAAGAACGGGTTGCCCGACTCGATCAAAGTCGCCGTCGGCGCCCGCGTCATGATCACACGCAATATTGATGTTCAAGCAGGTCTGTGCAACGGGACATTTGCAAAAGTTGTGCAATTGGTGAATTACCCAAACGAAGCGCGTGTACAGAAACTCGGGCTGGAGCTAGATTGTGTCGCTAAGACGAGAAGTGCTGAGAATTCTGTGTTCATTGACAGACAGGAGGAGAGGATGCAGAATACCGGAGTGGTGCGCCGGCAGTTTCCCGTTAAGCTTGCTTTTGCTTGCACGATCCATAAGGTACAAGGCATGACAACATCTGAGGCCGCGGTTTCGCTGAAAGGCGTTTTCGAACACGGCATGGGCTACGTAGCTCTGAGTAGAGTGACTTCGCTCAGCGGTCTTCATATTCTGCATATGGATGAGAGAAAAATTCATGCAAATCCGGAAATCACTGCTGCTCTTGCTGAGATGACAGAGGATTCTTTGGACGGCGTGATGCCCCTGTTTCACGTGATGCCGAGGGTGGATAAAGCAAAGGACCTGATCGTCGTCCATCATAACACCGAAGGGCTGTCTTGTCACGTGCAGGATATCGCGTGTCACCACGAACTGCGTTTTGCTGATGTTTTGTGCCTCACAGAAACGCACCTCCGAGGATCTGCGGCCGCCTGCTTGGAAGGCTATACCATGTTTCACAGGAATCGAAGTGATTCTTATACAACCTGTCCCGACTTGGCGACAAAACTCGGTGGCGGCGTAGGTATTTGTGTCAAAAGTCACATCGCGGCCCAGGAAAAGAAATACGTACAGGGTGTGACCGATATTGAATTTGTTGCGGTGAAACTGGAAGCTCCCATCAATTTGTTGATCGCTGCCGTTTACAGGCCTCCCGGGCACAGTCTGCGCGCATTTCTGCCAAGCTTGGGAAACCTGTTGCGTTATCTTGAAGTCATGGACCATCACCAGATCTTGGTATGTGGCGATTTTAACGAAGATGCGCTCTCCGCCTCGTACAAGCCCGTCCTTGAATTGTTTTGCTCAAAGGGTTACACGCAGCTCATAACCACTGCTACCACTGACAAAAACACATTGATCGACCTAATTTTTGTCTCTCGACCTCAGTGTGCTCTTTATTCAGGTGTCCTGCAAACGTACTACAGCTATCATAATCCTGTTTTCTGTGTCTTGAATACTGAAAGGTAAGTCAAATCTAAATTGTGTATTTCAGCATTTGGGAAATTAACAAGGACGGAAATCAGATGGCGTAAGTGGCGGTGCGCGGTGGGCGATTTGTTGAATTGAGATGAGATGGTATCGGAGGCGTAGGTGGCTCAGAAAGGCAAATGTAATGTTGGCGTTGGGCAGAAACCTCACAATTATATAGAAAAAAATACTAACGACCAATGTGAATAGTGATGCGCTTTATATTTTACGCTGAACTCGTGTCTGTGGATGTAAATCAAGTTGAGTTAAGGGAAGGCGCTCAACCAGCTGGGAAGCTGCACCTTCTTGGGCCGCCCATGCATGTGGCAGTATGGGCAGCTGCTGGGCAAAAGACCCTCTGAGGGTGGCGAGGGGACGGCACGGCCGTTGACACCTAAATAAGACTTGCGGAAATAACTGCTAGTCTACTCGTCTGCGGGATGGATGGAAGAGTCCATCTCATCGTCCATCAAAGGGAAGGCTTTTAAAATTTTAAAAAGTCCTCCCTTAACTCAACTTGATTTAAATTTTAAACTTTTAGAAATTTGAACTATTTAAATATTTAACTTTCAAACTTTTTAACTTTTAATATGTTTAACTTTTGTAAATGAACTCACGGATGATCTAAGAGGCGACTTTTTAACTTTTTGCGTTTTATTCGTTCTAACGTCAAATTTTAAAGATGACTTCAGGAATGGACTTTTAAAGTTTTTAACTTTTAAAATGTTTACATTTTCTAAATTAACTCCCAGATGAGTTAAGGGGTGACTTTTTAAACTTTTTAATTCTAATGCTAGAATCAAATTTTAAAGATGACTTCAGGAAAGGCCTTTTAAACTTTATTTTTTTATCATTATTTTCAATTCTTTTTAACGTCATAATCACGAGGCGAGAACGGAAAACAGACGAGGTAAGTTGCTCATCAATAAACATGTGTTTTCCCTTTCTAAAAACACTAAATGCTTCTATTTCACTCTTCTCTATTTTCAGAGTTTCTTTTATCTGGCGAAAGCAGTTCGACCCACAATGGAGGCCAGAGGTAAACATTCTCCACAAAGACCTTGAGGATGCAAAAACTTCCAGCGTGGACCAATGACTCCCGAACCAGGCAGGCGAGAAGCAAGACTTATTCTTCTGTGTGTGGGCAACAAATATTTTATTGACTATTGTCGCGAAACACCCCCTTTAACTTTACATTTTTTTCAGCTCGTACCCTCACCAACTCAATGTTTGTTGTTTCAGTTTTTCCGTGTTTCCTGTAACTCCACGTGCTCCATTTGTCAAGACGGGAGTTTGGCCCCTGCGGTGCTCAACCTTGATGGGATTTGGCCTGTCTTGCCAGAGAAATGACACAGGTTTGTGAATGTGTTCACGTCATTCACTCTTTAGTACACGGATGCTAGTTGTACATGTTCTTGAAGTATTGTAATGTGATTTTCAAAAATGATTTCATAATGATATTATATTGTAGCACAGCGACAGCCAAGTCTTTCAAAAAGACTCGTACGATGGAGGCCAGCATCATGGAACGCAAACTCCCAAACCAGCGTGGCAATCGTGACTTCTGCTGATTCTTCTATGGAACAATCAAGGGCACCTCTGGCAGCTCTTTGCTTTGACTCTGACATCTACCTTTTTTATTTTTAACATGCTGTCTTTCATGTGCCTTCTCTGCATCCATTGCAGCCTGGTGATCCTGAAAGGGGGATCCTCCCATCTGTGGTCCCTTCTCAAGGTTTCTCATTTTTCCCCTGGTGTTTTTTTTTTTTGAGTTTTTCCTTGCCCTTTTGGAAGCTTAAGATCAGGGGGTGCTTTGAGAATAATTGCCAATTTGTCTATGCGAAGCCCTTTGAGACTGCTTGTGATTTAGGGCTATGTAAATATATTTTACTTGACTTGACTTCTATGAGTAGCCAGCGAGGAAAATTGTCCCTTTTTAGTTTTGCTGCTTTTCCTCACCTCCATGTTTTTATCGTATCTTCTTGGGTATTGCCTGGCCTTTGACTGTTGGAAACTTGTCCCTTTGGCTTTACTCTATTAAGTCTCAGATACGTACAGTCTGTTTTCTGTTCTCCTTTATTTATGTATTTATTTGTTTATTTGTTTGATTGCTTATTTATTGTTTAATCGTACTTTTATTTGGTTACTTTTTCGGCAATGCTTTGAACTCTGAAGTTGTAATCATTTTGATTTGCACAATTGTTGAACTTTATACATTTCTTTGCCTCAAACCATGTTTACATTATCTTTTGTATATGTATCCCAAGTCTGTCTAATACCATCTCCAATCATGCTACAGTTGAATTATTAAATAAATTAAAAAAAAACACTTGTTGTGTTTATGCAGAGTAGAGATGAACGCTAATGTACTTTTTTATTCAGCAACTTTTTATTTTTCCCCACTTGTCTCACATAGCAGTACAATCTCTCTTGCGCACCACAGCACGCCCCACTGACAATATTATGCAAGACCTCCTCTAACGCACTATATATATGTATTATAGTTTCAACATGTCAAGGTGTCTGGAAAAAAAAAAGGGAATTGACTTTGTTTCCTACGTCTGGATTTTATTCACATTGCTGTGATTGTTTGCAGCAATGGGTCCTAATTTATTAGTCTTTGGTATGACCTGGCTGGGTTTTGAACTCATAACCTTCCGGTTCCAGGGTGGACATTCTACCACTAGGCCACTGAGCTGGAGCTTTTGTGTTGTTTTTAGTTTATATAAACTTTCAGCTTGTTTTTTTTTTGTTTTTTTAAACTTAATTTTATTTTTTAAATATTTTAGCAGATGCACTGATCGTTTGGCATTTTTAATTTTGTTGTACATGTAACAATGGCAATAAAGATCTATCTATTTATCTATCGGTGTAACTAATAAAGTTGTGACAATATGCTCAAACAGCTTTTTTTTTTACTCCGCCACGCATAAAAGCGGGTGGGGACACCAAGCTGCCCTTGTTACATCAAACTTGAAGACAGAGGTAAGTGGTTTCTCAGGTATCTCCCCTCCAACTTCAAATTTGATTTTGGATTAACATCTTTGATAAACACTGAGGCATGTGCCTAGTTCATTTATTAATTATTTTGTTTTAGCCTGGACTGATGTGTTGGTGTGCAAATTATCATTTCCAAACAGGGTGGAGGTTAATCGAATATTCTAAGAATCTGCCGTTTCATTTACTATACTCGGAAAAAATATTGCCCTGTTGTTGCAATGGTCTTTTTGAGGTACATTCTGATGAATTTGGAATGAATTAACTCAATCAGATGCATGAAAGTGAAAATGAGTTGTAAAACGAGCATAGGCGGCACTTTTAAATCTGCCCTATTGTTTTACCTGTGAAAATTAATGCTGTATCATAGGAAGGCTGTTCAAAGTCTACGCGCAAGGATTTTGCACGAGGAAAATTGGCCGTCCATGTGTGCACAATGGGACAAAATGGCCACCGCCATACCCATGTGCTTGCAATTGAAGACATTGCTGGTTTAAAGTCAAAGTGGATACACAAACAAAGAAAGGAAGAGAAGTAAAATCACATGCTACAAATACAAGCAACATTTCAAGTTGCTTTGGCCGCTTTCGGTCATCAGTTTTGCAATTTGTCCGAGTGAAGGCAAAGTGCTTCGCCTTGTCGCTAAATGCTGCAGTGGGACATGCGTTCGCCAGATTGACAAGGACTTTGCACATTTTTTGAAATTTTCTTCACAGACTTGGAATGAAATGGGAATGTGTACACTAAAACCAGATCCAAAAAATTCCTGATTATTTGATTTTGGCCCTTTCTCTTTCAGAATGAACAAAAAAATCACGAAAGCTGTTGTGGTGGGGATGCGCCGTGACATCCGGGCCAGAGCCTGGAAGCCCACCGGCGAGATGGATGGGCATTATGAGAACATAACTGTTGCCCTCTGTGACGGTAAGACCGTGTTTAAGATGACTCTTTTCAGTCATCTGGCTAGCCGAGTCACAGAGGGCAACAGTTATGTTTTCGCCCATTTCATGGCGGAGCCCAACGCTCCAAATGTGCTGCTCTGCACAAAGAGCAGCAGAGTATACGTCGGGGCGGAGGTGCGGTGTAGCGATGCCTTAAGGGCTGAGGCACGCGCACTCATTTTCCCCCCGGCGTTGGCGATGCCCCTCAGCGAGGTGATCGGGAACCCTCCTGAGGGGCTGGTAAACGTCCAGGGACAGGTCGAAAGTGTAAGTTTAATTCACCTGCATGTTAAATATCTATTTAGAACTACTAAAAATACAAAATTTAGTTTTCTTGCATTAAACGTTGCAGGCTAACTCAATGGTATGTCTGTTTGTTCCAAATTAGAAACAGCCAACCAGACTCGTGTCTGTGCGCGGGGCTCGGTTGGTGCCCTTAAGCGTCGTGTACCTGAAAAAAGTAAGTAACCTGTCGCTTTACTGCTATTGCGCTTCAAACATGCATGCTGAAGTAATATTTGGTTTTAAACTATTGCAGGACGAAGCGGTCGTGAGAGTGGCTGTGTGGAGGGAGGCCACCTTGACCCCGATCAAGGTCGGGGCCTCCTACACTTTCACGCACCTGAGTGCCGTGACTAACGACTTCGGCCTGTCCCTAAACACAACACAGCACTCAAAGATATCGGTGAGTAAAGAAAAGGCTGGATAACGGAAAAGGAATGTCATCAGTTTAGGTTCAAATTTTACAACTTTACAACAAAGGCTGTTGAATTGTGACCAGCGTGTCTACAAACAACCCCCCCTCCCCCCGGTGGGGACAAAACGGTACAGATAATGGAAGGATTTTATGAATTAGTAATTGCATGTGATGTGACTGTGATGAATTGACCTTTAACTTTATGGAGTTATTCTTGACCTTTGAGTTGTATAATTGTTCTCAGTTTTCACCTGAGTAAACCTAAATGTGTTTTTATTCCCTAGGGCTACAATACAAGTGTCAGCTTGGTGGCCATTGGGCTACTGAAGGAGGACGAGGAGGTCAAATTGTTCGACGTGGAGGGGGTCGAGACCGTAATTGCGCTTAACGTATGGACCAAGACCTTTGTGGAACCACCAACGTTACCCGAAGAAGGACTCCCCTTGAAGCTTATTTATTTTGAGGGTGAAGTGGTGGAGATTTGTCAATAAATTTTTATTTTGCCAATGCTGTCCATTTGCTTACATTGTTTTCTGTCAGTTAAAGGTTGGATGGGTGCAGTTGTGCTTTTCATTGGGAAGCGTTTAAATGTTCTGATTCACCCCATTCGAACTTTCACACGTTCCCAAAATTCATGTCACGCTTGCTACCATTTTTTTTGTTCTACTTTATTATTGTGTGAAGGCGAAGCGAAAAACGACTCCCACATGCTTAAACTGATTCACCTCGTTCAAACTTTAACACGTTCCAAAAATTCATGTCAAGCTTGCCACCATTTTTCTCGTTCATAACTTTTACCGTTTTTAAGTAATTAGCAAATTTGTGCCTGAAAAATCCCCATTCATTTCAGTTTCCTGCAGTGGGTGTAACTCCCACATTCGGCGTCATTCATTATTTTACTCTTTATTCTCTATACCTTTTATTTTCTACGCTTATTATTTGTAACTAAAATTTGCAGTCAACATTCTTTACATTAAGCAATTTCCACCACTTTGCTTACGTATTTGCATTCAACAAACACATTCATTACATTAACAAATTTCAACCACTTTAAAGTGAGCGACCCGATTAGCTCGTGGGAAACACAAGTGATTCCAGAACGTGAGCGGCTTTCCCGTGTGGTATCGAATCCCGTGTGGATTCTTTACGACACCAATTTATTTCCTTATTTCCTTATTATTTTAGCCGCTTATCATTTGTAACTTTCATTATTCGCATTCAACATTCATTACATTAAGCAATTTCCACCACGTTGATTTCGCTTTCGCATTCAACAAACACATTCATTACATTAACCACATTCAACCAGCATGAAGGAATGAAGCTGATTAGCTCAGTAGGAAACCAATGGCAATCTCTAACCACGCCAGATTCCTGTAGTGGGTTCGATTCCCGCATTGGGCGTCACAAATTATTTTACTCTTTATTCTTCCCCTTATCATTTTCAACGCTTATCATTTGTATCTTTTTTGTAACATTTGTAACATTTCAATTTTAACGCTTATCATTTGTACCTTTTTGTAACATGTATTTGTAACATTTTCCCATTTATTTCACAATAATTTATTTTCCCTTTTTATTCTTCCCGCTCATCATTTTTAACGCTTGACGTTTGTAAATTAACATCTGCCTTCGCCTTCACACGCAATTTCTTCCGAAATTGCAATTCTAGTTCTTATTATTATTAAACAACTTATTCCTCCCACTTTTTTGACATCTAACTACTCCCACATGCTTCAACCGATTCACCTCGTTCAAACTTTCACACGTTCCAAAAATTCATGGCAAGCTTGCCACCTTTTTTCCCCTTCATAACATTTACCGTTTTTAAGTAATTAGCAAATTTGTGCCTTTTATTTCCCCATTCATTCTTAATGGCAATGTCAACCCGAGCCAGTTTCCTGTAGTGGGTTCGATTCCCACATTGGGCGTCATTAATTATTCTACTCTTTATTCTTCCCGCTTATCATTTTCAACGCTTATCATTTGTAACTAACATTCGCATTCAACATTCATTACATTAAGCAATTTCCACCACTTTGATTACGTATTCGCATTCAACAAACACATTCAATACATTAACCAAATTCAACCAGTCTGTAGACAGGGACACAATTAGCTCGTGGGAAACACAAGTGATTCCAGTACACGAGCATCTTTCCCGAGTGGTATCAAATCCCGCGTCAGTTCGATTCCCACATTGGGCGTCATTATATATTTTACTCTTTATCCTTCCCGGTTATCATTTTCAACGGTTATCATTTGTAACTTTTGTCATTCGCATCCAACATTCATTACATTAAGCAATTTCCACCACTTTGATTACGCATTCGCATTCAACAAACACATTCATTACATTAACCAAATTCAACCAGCAAGAAGGAAGGATCCTCATTAGCTCAGTCGGAAACACAATGGAAATGTCAACCCGAGCCAGTTTCCTGTAGTGGGTTCGATTCCCACATTGGGAGTCATAAATTATTTTACTCTTTATTCTTCCCCCTTATCATTTTCAACGCTTATCATTTGTACCTTTTTTGTAACATTTGTAACGTTTCATTTTTAACGCTTATCATTTGTACCTTTTTGTAACATGTATTTGTAACATTTTCCCATTTATTTCACAATTATCTATTTTCCCTTTGTATTCTTCCCGCTCATCATTTTTAACGCTTAACGTTTGTAACTTAACATCTGCCTTCGCCTTCACACGCAATTTCTTCCGAAATTGCAATTCTAGTTATTATTAAACAACTTATTCCTCCCACTTTTTTGACATCCAACTACTCCCACATGCTTCAACCGATTCACCTCGTTCAAACTTTCACACGTTCCAAAAATTCATGGCAACCTTGCCACCTTTTTTCCCCTTCATAACATTTACCGTTTTTAAGTAATTAGCAAATTTGTGCCTTAAAAATCCCCATTCATTCTTAATGGCAATGTCAACCCGAGCCAGTTTCCTGTAGTGGGTTCGATTCCCACATTGGGCGTCATTAATTATTTTACTCTTTATTCTTCCCGCTTATCATTTTCAACGCTTATCATTTGTAACTAACATTCGCATTCAACATTCATTACATTAAGCAATTTCCACCACTTTGATTACGTATTCGCATTCAACAAACACATTCATTACATTAACCAATTTCAACCACGACATAGTAAGGGACTCAATTAGCTCGTGGGAAACACAAGTGATTCCAGTACACGAGCATCATTCCCGAGTGATATCAAAACCCGCGTCAGTTCGATTCCCACATTGGGCGTCATTATTTATTTTACTCTTTATCCTTCCCGGTTATCATTTTCAACGGTTATCATTTGTAACTTTTGTCATTCGCATTCAACATTCATTACATTAAGCAATTTCCACCACTTTGATTACGCATTCGCATTCAACAAACACATTCATTACATTAACCAAATTCAACCAGCAAGAAGGAAGCATCCTCATTAGCTCAGTCGGAAACACAATGGAAATGTCAACCCGAGCCAGTTTCCTGTAGTGGGTTCGATTCCCACATTGGGAGTCATAAATTATTTTACTCTTTATTCTTCCCCCTTATGATTTTCAACGCTTATCATTTGTACCTTTTTTGTAACATTTGTAACGTTTCATTTTTAACGCTTATCATTTGTACCTTTTTGTAACATGTATTTGTAACATTTTCCCTTTTATTTCACAATTATCTATTTTCCCTTTGTATTCTTCCCGCTCATCATTTTTAACGCTTAACGTTTGTAACTTAACATCTGCCTTCGCCTTCACACGCAATTTCTTCCGAAATTGCAATTCTAGTTGTGTGAAGGCGAAGGCCTTCACACATTGATATTGTACTTTATTATTAAACAACTTATTCCTCCCACTTTTTTGACATCTAACTACTCCCACATGCTTCAACCGATTCACCTCGTTCAACCTTTCACACGTTCCAAAAATTCATGGCACGCTTGCCAGTATTTTTCGCGTTCATAACATTTACCGTTTTTAAGTAATTAGCAAATTTGTGCCTTTTATTTCCCCATTCATTCTTAATGGCAATGTCAACCCGAGCCAGTTTCCTGTAGTGGGTTCGATTCCCACATTGGGCGTCATTAATTATTTTACTCTTTATTCTTCCCGCTTATCATTTTCAACGCTTATCATTTGTAACTAACATTCGCATTCAACATTCATTACATTAAGCAAGTTCCACCACTTTGATTACGTATTCGCATTCAACAAACACATTCATTACATTAACCAATTGCAACCACGACATAGCAAGGGACTCAATTATCTCGTGGGAAACACAAGTGATTCCAGTACACGAGCATCATTCCCGAGTGGTATCAAAACCCGCGTCAGTTCGATTCCCACATTGGGCGTCATTATTTATTTTACTCTTTATCCTTCCCGGTTATCATTTTCAACGGTTATCATTTGTAACTTTTGTCATTCGCATCCAACATTCATTACATTAAGCAATTTCCACCACTTTGATTACGCATTCGCATTCAACAAACACATTCATTACATTAACCAAATTCAACCAGCAAGAAGGAAGGATCCTCATTAGCTCAGTCGGAAACACAATGGAAATGTCAACCCGAGCCAGTTTCCTGTAGTGGGTTCGATTCCCACATTGGGAGTCATAAATTATTTTACTCTTTATTCTTCCCCCTTATCATTTTCAACGCTTATCATTTGTACCTTTTTTGTAACATTTGTAACGTTTCATTTTTAACGCTTATCATTTGTACCTTTTTGTAACATGTATTTGTAACATTTTCCCATTTATTTCACAATTATCTATTTTCCCTTTGTATTCTTCCCGCTCATCATTTTTAACGCTTAACGTTTGTAACTTAACATCTGCCTTCGCCTTCACACGCAATTTCTTCCGAAATTGCAATTCTAGTTGTGTGAAGGCGAAGGCCTTCACACATTGATATTGTACTTTATTATTAAACAACTTATTCCTCCCACTTTTTTGACATCTAACTACTCCCACATGCTTCAACCGATTCACCTCGTTCAACCTTTCACACGTTCCAAAAATTCATGGCACGCTTGCCAGTATTTTTCGCGTTCATAACATTTACCGTTTTTAAGTAATTAGCAAATTTGTGCCTTTTATTTCCCCATTCATTCTTAATGGCAATGTCAACCCGAGCCAGTTTCCTGTAGTGGGTTCGATTCCCACATTGGGCGTCATTAATTATTTTACTCTTTATTCTTCCCGCTTATCATTTTCAACGCTTATCATTTGTAACTAACATTCGCATTCAACATTCATTACATTAAGCAATTTCCACCACTTTGATTACGTATTCGCATTCAACAAACACATTCATTACATTAACCAATTGCAACCACGACATAGTAAGGGACTCAATTAGCTCGTGGGAAACACAAGTGATTCCAGTACACGAGCATCATTCCCGAGTGGTATCAAAACCCGCGTCAGTTCGATTCCCACATTGGGCGTCATTATTTATTTTACTCTTTATCCTTCACGGTTATCATTTTCAACGGTTATCATTTGTAACTTTTGTCATTCGCATTCAACATTCATTACATTAAGCAATTTCCACCACTTTGATTACGCATTCGCATTCAACAAACACATTCATTACATTAACCAAATTCAACCATTACTGAGAAAGGAGCCTGATTAGCTCAGTTGGAAACACAATGGCAATGTCTACCCGCGCCAGTTTCCTGTAGTGGGTTCGATTCCCACTTTGGGCGTCATAAACTATTTTACTCTTTATTCTTCCCCCTTATCATTTGTACCTTTTTTGTAACATTTGTAACATTTCATTTTTAACCCTTATCATTTGTACCTTTTTGTAACATGCATTTGTAACATTTTACCATTCATTTCACAATAATTCATTTTCCCTTTCTATTCTTCCCGCTCATCATTTTTAACGCTTGACGTTTGTAAATGAACATCTGCCTTCGCCTTCACACGCAATTTCTTCCGAAATTGCAATTCTAGTTATTGTGTGAAGGCGAAGGCCTTCACACATTGATATTGTACTTTATTATTAAACAACTTATTCCTCCCACTTTTTTGACATCTAACTACTCCCACATGCTTCAACCGATTCACCTCGTTCAACCTTTCACACGTTCCAAAAATTCATGGCACGCTTGCCAGTATTTTTCGCGTTCATAACATTTACCGTTTTTAAGTAATTAGCAAATTTGTGCCTTTTATTTCCCCATTCATTCTTAATGGCAATGTCAACCCGAGCCAGTTTCCTGTAGTGGGTTCGATTCCCACATTGGGCGTCATTAATTATTCTACTCTTTATTCTTCCCGCTTATCATTTTTAACGCTTATCATTTGTAACTAACATTCGCATTCAACATTCATTACATTAAGCAATTTCCACCACTTTGATTACGTATTCGCATTCAACAAACACATTCAATACATTAACCAAATTCAACCAGTCTGTAGACAGGGACACAATTATCTCGTGGGAAACACAAGTGATTCCAGTACACGAGCATCTTTCCCGAGTGGTATCAAATCCCGCGTCAGTTCGATTCCCACATTGGGCGTCATTATATATTTTACTCTTTATCCTTCCCGGTTATCATTTTCAACGGTTATCATTTGTAACTTTTGTCATTCGCATCCAACATTCATTACATTAAGCAATTTCCACCACTTTGATTACGCATTCGCATTCAACAAACACATTCATTACATTAACCAAATTCAACCAGCAAGAAGGAAGGATCCTCATTAGCTCAGTCGGAAACACAATGGAAATGTCAACCCGAGCCAGTTTCCTGTAGTGGGTTCGATTCCCACATTGGGAGTCATAAATTATTTTACTCTTTATTCTTCCCCCTTATCATTTTCAACGCTTATCATTTGTACCTTTTTTGTAACATTTGTAACGTTTCATTTTTAACGCTTATCATTTGTACCTTTTTGTAACATGTATTTGTAACATTTTCCCATTTATTTCACAATTATCTATTTTCCCTTTGTATTCTTCCCGCTCATCATTTTTAACGCTTAACGTTTGTAACTTAACATCTGCCTTCGCCTTCACACGCAATTTCTTCCGAAATTGCAATTCTAGTTGTGTGAAGGCGAAGGCCTTCACACATTGATATTGTACTTTATTATTAAACAACTTATTCCTCCCACTTTTTTGACATCTAACTACTCCCACATGCTTCAACCGATTCACCTCGTTCAACCTTTCACACGTTCCAAAAATTCATGGCACGCTTGCCAGTATTTTTCGCGTTCATAACATTTACCGTTTTTAAGTAATTAGCAAATTTGTGCCTTTTATTTCCCCATTCATTCTTAATGGCAATGTCAACCCGAGCCAGTTTCCTGTAGTGGGTTCGATTCCCACATTGGGCGTCATTAATTATTTTACTCTTTATTCTTCCCGCTTATCATTTTCAACGCTTATCATTTGTAACTAACATTCGCATTCAACATTCATTACATTAAGCAATTTCCACCACTTTGATTACGTATTCGCATTCAACAAACACATTCATTACATTAACCAATTGCAACCACGACATAGTAAGGGACTCAATTAGCTCGTGGGAAACACAAGTGATTCCAGTACACGAGCATCATTCCCGAGTGGTATCAAAACCCGCGTCAGTTCGATTCCCACATTGGGCGTCATTATTTATTTTACTCTTTATCCTTCACGGTTATCATTTTCAACGGTTATCATTTGTAACTTTTGTCATTCGCATTCAACATTCATTACATTAAGCAATTTCCACCACTTTGATTACGCATTCGCATTCAACAAACACATTCATTACATTAACCAAATTCAACCATTACTGAGAAAGGAGCCTGATTAGCTCAGTTGGAAACACAATGGCAATGTCTACCCGCGCCAGTTTCCTGTAGTGGGTTCGATTCCCACTTTGGGCGTCATAAACTATTTTACTCTTTATTCTTCCCCCTTATCATTTGTACCTTTTTTGTAACATTTGTAACATTTCATTTTTAACCCTTATCATTTGTACCTTTTTGTAACATGCATTTGTAACATTTTACCATTCATTTCACAATAATTCATTTTCCCTTTCTATTCTTCCCGCTCATCATTTTTAACGCTTGACGTTTGTAAATGAACATCTGCCTTCGCCTTCACACGCAATTTCTTCCGAAATTGCAATTCTAGTTATTGTGTGAAGGCGAAGGCCTTCACACATTGATATTGTACTTTATTATTAAACAACTTATTCCTCCCACTTTTTTGACATCTAACTACTCCCACATGCTTCAACCGATTCACCTCGTTCAACCTTTCACACGTTCCAAAAATTCATGGCACGCTTGCCAGTATTTTTCGCGTTCATAACATTTACCGTTTTTAAGTAATTAGCAAATTTGTGCCTTTTATTTCCCCATTCATTCTTAATGGCAATGTCAACCCGAGCCAGTTTCCTGTAGTGGGTTCGATTCCCACATTGGGCGTCATTAATTATTTTACTCTTTATTCTTCCCGCTTATCATTTTTAACGCTTATCATTTGTAACTAACATTCGCATTCAACATTCATTACATTAAGCAATTTCCACCACTTTGATTACGTATTCGCATTCAACAAACACATTCATTACATTAACCAAATTCAACCAGTATGTAGACAGGGACACAATTAGCTCGTGGGAAACACAAGTGATTCCAGTACACGAGCATCTTTCCCGAGTGGTATCAAATCCCGCGTCAGTTCGATTCCCACATTGGGCGTCATTATATATTTTACTCTTTATCCTTCCCCTTATCATTTTCAACGCTTATCATTTGTACCTTTTTTGTAACATTTGTAACATTTCATTTTTAACGCTTATCATTTGTACCTTTTTGTAACATGTATTTGTAACATTTTCCCATTTATTTCACAATTATTTCTTTCCCTTTTCATTCTTCCCGCTCATCATTTTTAACGCTTAACGTTTCTAAATTAACATCTGCCTTCGCCTTCACACGCAATTTCTTCCGAAATTGCAATTCTAGTTGTGTGAAGGCGAAGGCCTTCACACATTGTTATTCTACTTTATTATTATTATTTTTTTTATTCTTATTATTAAACAACTTATTCCTCCCACTTTTTTGACATCTAACTACTCCCACATGCTTCAACCGATTCACCTCGTTCAAACTTTCACACGTTCCAAAAATTCATGGCAAGCTTGCCACCTTTTTTCCCCTTCATAACATTTACCGTTTTTAAGTAATTAGCAAATTTGTGCCTTTTATTTCCCCATTCATTCTTAATGGCAATGTCAACCCGAGCCAGTTTCCTGTAGTGGGTTCGATTCCCACATTGGGCGTCATTAATTATTTTACTCTTTATTCTTCCCGCTTATCATTTTCAACGCTTATCATTTGTAACTAACATTCGCATTCAACATTCATTACATTAACCAATTTCCACCACTTTGATTACGTATTCGCATTCAACAAACACATTCATTACATTAACCAATTGCAACCACGACATAGTAAGGGACTCAATTAGCTCGTGGGAAACACAAGTGATTCCAGTACACGAGCATCATTCCCGAGTGGTATCAAAACCCGCGTCAGTTCGATTCCCACATTGGGCGTCATTATTTATTTTACTCTTTATCCTTCCCGGTTATCATTTTCAACGGTTATCATTTGTAACTTTTGTCATTCGCATTCAACATTCATTACATTAAGCAATTTCCACCACTTTGATTACGCATTCGCATTCAACAAACACATTCATTACATTAACCAAATTCAACAGTTACTGAGGTAGGAACCTGATTAGCTCAGTTGGAAACACAATGGCAATGTCAACCTGCGCCAGTTTCCTGTAGTGGGTTCGATTCCCACTTTGGGCGTCATAAATTATTTTACTCTTTATTCTTCCCCCTTATCATTTGTACCTTTTTTGTAACATTTGTAACGTTTCATTTTTAACGCTTATCATTTGTACCTTTTTGTAACATGTATTTGTAACATTTTCCCATTTATTTCACAATTATCTATTTTCCCTTTGTATTCTTCCCGCTCATCATTTTTAACGCTTAACGTTTGTAACTTAACATCTGCCTTCGCCTTCACACGCAATTTCTTCCGAAATTGCAATTCTAGTTATTTTTATTAAACAACTTATTCCTCCCACTTTTTTAACATCTAACTACTCCCACATGCTTCAACCGATTCACCTCGTTCAAACTTTCACACGTTCCAAAAATTCATGGCACGCTTGCCAGTATTTTTCGCGTTCATAACATTTACCGTTTTTAAGTAATTAGCAAATTTGTGCCTTTTATTTCCCCATTCATTCTTAATAGAAATGTCAACCCGAGCCAGTTTCCTGTAGTGGGTTCGATTCCCACATTGGGCGTCATTAATTATTTTACTCTTTATTCTTCCCGCTTATCATTTTCAACGCTTATCATTTGTAACTAACATTCGCATTCAACATTCATTACATTAAGCAATTTCCACCACTTTGATTACGTATTCGCATTCAACAAACACATTCATTACATTAACCAAATTCAACCGGTATGTAGACAGGGACACAATTAGCTCGTGGGAAACACAAGTGATTCCAGTACACGAGCATCTTTCCCGAGTGGTATCAAAACCCGCGTCAGTTCGATTCCCACATTGGGCATCATTATTTATTTTACTCTTTATCCTTCCCCTTATCATTTTCAACGCTTATCATTTGTACCTTTTTTGTAACATTTGTAACATTTCATTTTTAACGCTTATCATTTGTACCTTTTTGTAACATGTATTTGTAACATTTTCCCATTTATTTCACAATAATTTATTTTCCCTTTTCATTCTTCCCGCTTATCATTTTTAACGCTTGACGTTTGTAAATTAACATCTGCCTTCGCCTTCACACGCAATTTCTTCCGAAATTGCAATTCTAGTTATTATTAAACAACTTATTCCTCCCACTTTTTTGACATCTAACTACTCCCACATGCTTCAACCGATTCACCTCGTTCAAACTTTCACACGTTCCAAAAATTCATGGCAAGCTTGCCACTTTTTTTCTCGTTCATAACATTTACCGTTTTTAAGTAATTAGCAAATTTGTGCCTTTTATTTCCCCATTCATTCTTAATGGCAATGTCAACCCGAGCCAGTTTCCTGTAGTGGGTTCGATTCCCACATTGGGCGTCATTAATTATTTTACTCTTTATTCTTCCCGCTTATCATTTTCAACGCTTATCATTTGTAACTAACATTCGCATTCAACATTCATTACATTAAGCAATTTTCACCACTTTGATTACGTATTCGCATTCAACAAACACATTCATTACATTAACCAATTTCAACCTCGACATAGTAAGGGACTCAATTAGCTCGTGGGAAACACAAGTGATTCCAGTACACGAGCATCCTTCCCGAGTGGTATCAAAACCCGCGTCAGTTCGATTCCCACATTGGGCGTCATTAATTATTTTACTCTTTATCCTTCCCGGTTATCATTTTCAACGGTTATCATTTGTAACTTTTGTCATTCGCATTCAACATTCATTACATTAAGCAATTTCCACCACTTTGATTACGCATTCGCATTCAACAAACACATTCATTACATTAACCAGATTCAACCAGCAAGAAGGAAGGATCCTCATTAGCTCAGTCGGAAACACAATGGAAATGTCAACCCGAGCCAGTTTCCTGTAGTGGGTTCGATTCCCACATTGGGAGTCATAAATTATTTTACTCTTTATTCTTCCCCCTTATCATTTTCAACGCTTATCATTTGTACCTTTTTTGTAACATTTGTAACGTTTCATTTTTAACGCTTATCATTTGTACCTTTTTGTAACATGTATTTGTAACATTTTCCCATTTATTTCACAATTATCTATTTTCCCTTTGTATTCTTCCCGCTCATCATTTTTAACGCTTACCGTTTGTAACTTAACATCTGCCTTCGCCTTCACACGCAATTTCTTCCGAAATTGCAATTCTAGTTGTGTGAAGGCGAAGGCCTTCACACATTGTTATTGTGTGAAGGCGAAGGCCTTCACACATTGATATTGTACTTTATTATTAAACAACTTATTCCTCCCACTTTTTTGACATCTAACTACTCCCACATGCTTCAACCGATTCACCTCGTTCAACCTTTCACACGTTCCAAAAATTCATGGCACGCTTGCCAGTATTTTTCGCGTTCATAACATTTACCGTTTTTAAGTAATTAGCAAATTTGTGCCTTTTATTTCCCCATTCATTCTTAATGGCAATGTCAACCCGAGCCAGTTTCCTGTAGTGGGTTCGATTCCCACATTGGGCGTCATTAATTATTTTACTCTTTATTCTTCCCGCTTATCATTTTTAACGCTTATCATTTGTAACTAACATTCGCATTCAACATTCATTACATTAAGCAATTTCCACCACTTTGATTACGTATTCGCATTCAACAAACACATTCAATACATTAACCAAATTCAACCAGTTTGTAGACAGGGACACAATTAGCTCGTGGGAAACACAAGTGATTCCAGTACACGAGCATCTTTCCCGAGTGGTATCAAATCCCGCGTCAGTTCGATTCCCACATTGGGCGTCATTATATATTTTACTCTTTATCCTTCCCCTTATCATTTTCAACGCTTATCATTTGTACCTTTTTTGTAACATTTGTAACATTTCATTTTTAACGCTTAGCATTTGTACCTTTTTGTAACATGTATTTGTAACATTTTCCCATTTATTTCACAATTATTTCTTTCCCTTTTCATTCTTCCCGCTCATCATTTTTAACGCTTAACGTTTCTAAATTAACATCTGCCTTCGCCTTCACACGCAATTTCTTCCGAAATTGCAATTCTAGTTCTACTTTATTATTATTATTAAACAACTTATTCCTCCCACTTTTTTGCCATCTAACTAGTCCCACATGCTTCAACCGATTCACCTCGTTCAAACTTTCACACGTTCCAAAAATTCATGTCACGCTTGCCGCCTTTTTTCCCGTTCATAACATTTACCGTTTTTAAGTAATTAGCAAATTTGTGCCTTTTATTTCCCCATTCATTCTTAATGGCAATGTCAACCCGAGCCAGTTTCCTGTAGTGGGTTCGATTCCCACATTGGGCGTCATTAATTATTTTACTCTTTATTCTTCCCGCTTATCATTTTCAACGCTTATCATTTGTAACTAACATTCGCATTCAACATTCATTACATTAAGCAATTTCCACCACTTTGATTACGTATTCGCATTCAACAAACACATTCATTACATTAACCAAATTCAACCAGTATGTAGACAGGGACACAATTAGCTCGTGGGAAACACAAGTGATTCCAGTACACGAGTATCTTTCCCGAGTGGTATCAAAACCCGCGTCAGTTCGATTCCCACATTGGGCGTCATTATTTATTTTACTCTTTATCCTTCCCCTTATCATTTTCAACGCTTATCATTTGTACCTTTTTTGTAACATTTGTAACATTTCATTTTTAACGCTTATCATTTGTACCTTTTTGTAACATGTATTTGTAACATTTTCCCATTTATTTCACAATTATTTCTTTCCCTTTTCATTCTTCCCGCTCATCATTTTTAACGCTTAACGTTTCTAAATTAACATCTGCCTTCGCCTTCACACGCAATTTCTTCCGAAATTGCAATTCTAGTTTTTTTTATTAAACAACTTATTCCTCCCACTTTTTTGACATCTAACTACTCCCACATGCTTCAACCGATTCACCTCGTTCAAACTTTCACACGTTCCAAAAATTCATGGCAAGCTTGCCACTTTTTTTCTCGTTCATAACATTTACCGTTTTTAAGTAATTAGCAAATTTGTGCCTTTTATTTCCCCATTCATTCTTAATGGCAATGTCAACCCGAGCCAGTTTCCTGTAGTGGGTTCGATTCCCACATTGGGCGTCATTAATTATTTTACTCTTTATTCTTCCCGCTTATCATTTTTAACGCTTATCATTTGTAACTAACATTCGCATTCAACATTCATTACATTAAGCAATTTCCACCACTTTGATTACGTATTCGCATTCAACAAACACATTCATTACATTAACCAAATTCAACCAGTATGTAGACAGGGACACAATTAGCTCGTGGGAAACACAAGTGATTCCAGTACACGAGCATCTTTCCCGAGTGGTATCAAATCCCGCGTCAGTTCGATTCCCACATTGGGCGTCATTATATATTTTACTCTTTATCCTTCCCCTTATCATTTTCAACGCTTATCATTTGTACCTTTTTTGTAACATTTGTAACATTTCATTTTTAACGCTTATCATTTGTACCTTTTTGTAACATGTATTTGTAACATTTTCACATTTATTTCACAATTATTTCTTTCCCTTTTCATTCTTCCCGCTCATCATTTTTAACGCTTAACGTTTGTAAATCAACATCTGCCTTCGCCTTCACACGCAATTTCTTCCGAAATTGCAATTCTAGTTGTGTGAAGGCGAAGGCCTTCACACATTGATATTGTACTTTATTATTAAACAACTTATTCCTCCCACTTTTTTGACATCTAACTACTCCCACATGCTTCAACCGATTCACCTCGTTCAACCTTTCACACGTTCCAAAAATTCATGGCACGCTTGCCAGTATTTTTCGCGTTCATAACATTTACCGTTTTTAAGTAATTAGCAAATTTGTGCCTTTTATTTCCCCATTCATTCTTAATGGCAATGTCAACCCGAGCCAGTTTCCTGTAGTGGGTTCGATTCCCACATTGGGCGTCATTAATTATTTTACTCTTTATTCTTCCCGCTTATCATTTTCAACGCTTATCATTTGTAACTAACATTCGCATTCAACATTCATTACATTAAGCAAGTTCCACCACTTTGATTACGTATTCGCATTCAACAAACACATTCATTACATTAACCAATTGCAACCACGACATAGCAAGGGACTCAATTAGCTCGTGGGAAACACAAGTGATTCCAGTACACGAGCATCATTCCCGAGTGGTATCAAAACCCGCGTCAGTTCGATTCCCACATTGGGCGTCATTATTTATTTTACTCTTTATCCTTCCCGGTTATCATTTTCAACGGTTATCATTTGTAACTTTTGTCATTCGCATCCAACATTCATTACATTAAGCAATTTCCACCACTTTGATTACGCATTCGCATTCAACAAACACATTCATTACATTAACCAAATTCAACCAGCAAGAAGGAAGGATCCTCATTAGCTCAGTCGGAAACACAATGGAAATGTCAACCCGAGCCAGTTTCCTGTAGTGGGTTCGATTCCCACATTGGGAGTCATAAATTATTTTACTCTTTATTCTTCCCCCTTATCATTTTCAACGCTTATCATTTGTACCTTTTTTGTAACATTTGTAACGTTTCATTTTTAACGCTTATCATTTGTACCTTTTTGTAACATGTATTTGTAACATTTTCCCATTTATTTCACAATTATCTATTTTCCCTTTGTATTCTTCCCGCTCATCATTTTTAACGCTTAACGTTTGTAACTTAACATCTGCCTTCGCCTTCACACGCAATTTCTTCCGAAATTGCAATTCTAGTTGTGTGAAGGCGAAGGCCTTCACACATTGATATTGTACTTTATTGTGTGAAGGCGAAGGCCTTCACACATTGATATTGTACTTTATTATTAAACAACTTATTCCTCCCACTTTTTTGACATCTAACTACTCCCACATGCTTCAACCGATTCACCTCGTTCAACCTTTCACACGTTCCAAAAATTCATGGCACGCTTGCCAGTATTTTTCGCGTTCATAACATTTACCGTTTTTAAGTAATTAGCAAATTTGTGCCTTTTATTTCCCCATTCATTCTTAATGGCAATGTCAACCCGAGCCAGTTTCCTGTAGTGGGTTCGATTCCCACATTGGGCGTCATTAATTAATTTACTCTTTATTCTTCCCGCTTATCATTTTCAACGCTTATCATTTGTAACTAACATTCGCATTCAACATTCATTACATTAGGCAATTTCCACCACTTTGATTACGTATTCGCATTCAACAAACACATTCATTACATTAACCAATTGCAACCACGACATAGTAAGGGACTCAATTAGCTCGTGGGAAACACAAGTGATTCCACTACACGAGCATCATTCCCGAGTGGTATCAAAACCCGCGTCAGTTCGATTCCCACATTGGGCGTCATTATTTATTTTACTCTTTATCCTTCCCGGTTATCATTTTCAACGGTTATCATTTGTAACTTTTGTCATTCGCATTCAACATTCATTACATTAAGCAATTTCCACCACTTTGATTACGCATTCGCATTCAACAAACACATTCATTACATTAACCAAATTCAACCAGCAAGAAGGAAGGGTCCTCATTAGCTCAGTCGGAAACACAATGGAAATGTCAACCCGAGCCAGTTTCCTGTAGTGGGTTCGATTCCCACATTGGGAGTCATAAATTATTTTACTCTTTATTCTTCCCCCTTATCATTTTCAACGCTTATCATTTGTACCTTTTTTGTAACATTTGTAACGTTTCATTTTTAACGCTTATCATTTGTACCTTTTTGTAACATGTATTTGTAACATTTTCCCATTTATTTCACAATTATCTATTTTCCCTTTGTATTCTTCCCGCTCATCATTTTTAACGCTTAACGTTTGTAACTTAACATCTGCCTTCGCCTTCACACGCAATTTCTTCCGAAATTGCAATTCTAGTTATTAAACAACTTATTCCTCCCACTTTTTTGACATCTAACTACTCCCACATGCTTCAACCGATTCACCTCGTTCAACCTTTCACACGTTCCAAAAATTCATGGCACGCTTGCCAGTATTTTTCGCGTTCATAACATTTACCGTTTTTAAGTAATTAGCAAATTTGTGCCTTTTATTTCCCCATTCATTCTTAATGGCAATGTCAACCCGAGCCAGTTTCCTGTAGTGGGTTCGATTCCCACATTGGGCGTCATTAATTATTTTACTCTTTATTCTTCCCGCTTATCATTTTCAACGCTTATCTTTGTAACTAACATTCGCATTCAACATTCATTACATTAAGCAATTTCCACCACTTTGATTACGTATTCGCATTCAACAAACACATACATTACATTAACCAATTTCAACCACTACATAGTAAGGGACTCAATTAGCTCGTGGGAAACACAAGTGATTCCAGTACACGAGCATCATTCCCGAGTGGTATCAAAACCCGCGTCAGTTCGATTCCCACATTGGGCGTCATTATTTATTTTACTCTTTATCCTTCCCGGTTATCATTTTCAACGGTTATCATTTGTAACTTTTGTCATTCGCATTCAACATTCATTACATTAAGCAATTTCCACCACTTTGATTACGCATTCGCATTCAACAAACACATTCATTACATTAACCAAATTCAACTGTCACTGAGGTAGGAACCTGATTAGCTCAGTTGGAAACACAATGGCAATGTCAACCTGCGCCAGTTTCCCGTAGTGGGTTCGATTCCCACTTTGGGCGTCATAAATTATTTTACTCTTTATTCTTCCCCCTTGTCATTTGTACCTTTTTTGTAACATTTGTAACATTTCATTTTTAACGTTTATCATTTGTACCTTTTTGTAACATGTATTTGTAACATTTTCCCATTTATTTCACAATAATTTATTTTCCCTTTTCATTCTTCCCGCTTATCATTTTTAACGCTTAACGTTTGTAACTTAACATCTGCCTTCGCCTTCACACGCAATTTCTTCCGAAATTGCAATTCTAGTTATTATTAAACAACTTATTCCTCCCACTTTTTTGACATCCAACTACTCCCACATGCTTCAACCGATTCACCTCGTTCAAACTTTCACACGTTCCAAAAATTCATGGCACGCTTGCCAGTATTTTTCGCGTTCATAACATTTACCGTTTTTAAGTAATTAGCAAATTTGTGCCTTTTATTTCCCCATTCATTCTTAATAGAAATGTCAACCCGAGCCAGTTTCCTGTAGTGGGTTCGATTCCCACATTGGGCGTCATTAATTATTTTACTCTTTATTCTTCCCGCTTATCATTTTCAACGCTTATCATTTGTAACTAACATTCGCATTCAACATTCATTACATTAAGCAATTTCCACCACTTTGATTACGTATTCGCATTCAACAAACACATTCATTACATTAACCAAATTCAACCGGTATGTAGACAGGGACACAATTAGCTCGTGGGAAACACAAGTGATTCCAGTACACGAGCATCTTTCCCGAGTGGTATCAAAACCCGCGTCAGTTCGATTCCCACATTGGGCGTCATTATCTATTTTACTCTTTATCCTTCCCCTTATCATTTTCAACGCTTATCATTTGTACCTTTTTTGTAACATTTGTAACATTTCATTTTTAACGCTTATCATTTGTACCTTTTTGTAACATGTATTTGTAACATTTTCCCATTTATTTCCCAATTATTTCTTTCCCTTTTCATTCTTCCCGCTCATCATTTTTAACGCTTAACGTTTCTAAATTAACATCTGCCTTCGCCTTCACACGCAATTTCTTCCGAAATTGCAATTCTAGTTATTGTGTGAAGGCGAAGGCCTTCACACATTGTTATTCTACTTTATTGTGTGAAGGCGAAGGCCTTCACACATTGATATTGTACTTTATTATTAAACAACTTATTCCTCCCACTTTTTTGACATCTAACTACTCCCATATGCTTCAACCGATTCACCTCGTTCAACCTTTCACACGTTCCAAAAATTCATGGCACGCTTGCCAGTATTTTTCGCGTTCATAACATTTACCGTTTTTAAGTAATTAGCAAATTTGTGCCTTTTATTTCCCCATTCATTCTTAATGGCAATGTCAACCCGAGCCAGTTTCCTGTAGTGGGTTCGATTCCCACATTGGGCGTCATTAATTATTTTACTCTTTATTCTTCCCGCTTATCATTTTCAACGCTTATCATTTGTAACTAACATTCGCATTCAACATTCATTACATTAAGCAATTTCCACCACTTTGATTACGTATTCGCATTCAACAAACACATTCATTACATTAACCAATTGCAACCACGACATAGTAAGGGACTCAATTAGCTCGTGGGAAACACAAGTGATTCCAGTACACGAGCATCATTCCCGAGTGGTATCAAAACCCGCGTCAGTTCGATTCCCACATTGGGCGTCATTATTTATTTTACTCTTTATCCTTCCCGGTTATCATTTTCAACGGTTATCATTTGTAACTTTTGTCATTCGCATTCAACATTCATTACATTAAGCAATTTCCACCACTTTGATTACGCATTCGCATTCAACAAACACATTCATTACATTAACCAAATTCAACCAGCAAGAAGGAAGGATCCTCATTAGCTCAGTCGGAAACACAATGGAAATGTCAACCCGAGCCAGTTTCCTGTAGTGGGTTCGATTCCCACATTGGGAGTCATAAATTATTTTACTCTTTATTCTTCCCCCTTATCATTTTCAACGCTTATCATTTGTACCTTTTTTGTAACATTTGTAACGTTTCATTTTTAACGCTTATCATTTGTACCTTTTTGTAACATGTATTTGTAACATTTTCCCATTTATTTCACAATTATCTATTTTCCCTTTGTATTCTTCCCGCTCATCATTTTTAACGCTTAACGTTTGTAACTTAACATCTGCCTTCGCCTTCACACGCAATTTCTTCCGAAATTGCAATTCTAGTTGTGTGAAGGCGAAGGCCTTCACACATTGTTATTCTACTTTATTATTATTTTTATTAAACAACTTATTCCTCCCACTTTTTTGACATCTATCTACTCCCACATGCTTCAACCGATTCACCTCGTTCAAACTTTCACACGTTCCAAAAATTCATGGCAAGCTTGCCACCTTTTTTCCCCTTCATAACATTTACCGTTTTTAAGTAATTAGCAAATTTGTGCCTTTTATTTCCCCATTCATTCTTAATGGCAATGTCAACCCGAGCCAGTTTCCTGTAGTGGGTTCGATTCCCACATTGGGCGTCATTAATTATTTTACTCTTTATTCTTCCCGCTTATCATTTTCAACGCTTATCATTTGTAACTAACATTCGCATTCAACATTCATTACATTAAGCAATTTCCACCACTTTGATTACGTATTCGCATTCAACAAACACATACATTACATTAACCAATTTCAACCACTACATAGTAAGGGACTCAATTAGCTCGTGGGAAACACAAGTGATTCCAGTACACGAGCATCATTCCCGAGTGGTATCAAAACCCGCGTCAGTTCGATTCCCACATTGGGCGTCATTATTTATTTTAGTCTTTATCCTTCCCGGTTATCATTTTCAACGGTTATCATTTGTAACTTTTGTCATTCGCATTCAACATTCATTACATTAAGCAATTTCCACCACTTTGATTACGCATTCGCATTCAACAAACACATTCATTACATTAACCAAATTCAACCGTCACTGAGGTAGGAACCTGATTAGCTCAGTTGGAAACACAATGGCAATGTCAACCTGCGCCAGTTTCCCGTAGTGGGTTCGATTCCCACTTTGGGCGTCATAAATTATTTTACTCTTTATTCTTCCCCCTTATCATTTGTACCTTTTTTGTAACATTTGTAACGTTTCATTTTTAACGTTTATCATTTGTACCTTTTTGTAACATGTATTTGTAACATTTTCCCATTTATTTCACAATAATTTATTTTCCCTTTTCATTCTTCCCGCTCATCATTTTTAACGCTTAACGTTTGTAAATTAACATCTGCCTTCGCCTTCACACGCAATTTCTTCCGAAATTGCAATTCTAGTGTACTTTATTATTAAACAACTTATTCCTCCCACTTTTTTGACATCTAACTACTCCCACATGCTTCAACCCATTCACCTCGTTCAAACTTTCACACATTCCAAAAATTCATGGCACGCTTGCCAGTATTTTTCGCGTTCATAACATTTACCGTTTTTAAGTAATTAGCAAATTTGTGCCTTTTATTTCCCCATTCATTCTTAATGGCAATGTCAACCCGAGCCAGTTTCCTGTAGTGGGTTCGATTCCCACATTGGGCGTCATTAATTATTTTACTCTTTATTCTTCCCGCTTATCATTTTCAACGCTTATCATTTGTAACTAACATTCGCATTCAACATTCATTACATTAAGCAATTTCCACCACTTTGATTACGTATTCGCATTCAACAAACACATTCATTACATTAACCAAATTCAACCAGTATGTAGACAGGGACACAATTAGCTCGTGGGAAACACAAGTGATTCCAGTACACGAGCATCTTTCCCGAGTGGTATCAAATCCCGCGTCAGTTCGATTCCCACATTGGGCGTCATTATATATTTTACTCTTTATCCTTCCCCTTATCATTTTCAACGCTTATCATTTGTACCTTTTTTGTAACATTTGTAACATTTCATTTTTAACGCTTATCATTTGTACCTTTTTGTAACATGTATTTGTAACATTTTCCCATTTATTTCACAATTATTTCTTTCCCTTTTCATTCTTCCCGCTCATCATTTTTAACGCTTAACGTTTCTAAATTAACATCTGCCTTCGCCTTCACACGCAATTTCTTCCGAAATTGCAATTCTAGTTATTATTAAACAACTTATTCCTCCCACTTTTTTGACATCTAACTACTCCCACATGCTTCAACCGATTCACCTAGTTCAAACTTTCACACGTTCCAAAAATTCATGGCAAGCTTGCCACTTTTTTTCTCGTTCATAACATTTACCGTTTTTAAGTAATTAGCAAATTTGTGCCTTTTATTTCCCCATTCATTCTTAATGGCAATGTCAACCCGAGCCAGTTTCCTGTAGTGGGTTCGATTCCCACATTGGGCGTCATTAATTATTTTACTCTTTATTCTTCCCGCTCATCATTTTCAACGCTTATCATTTGTAACTAACATTCGCATTCAACATTCATTACATTAAGCAATTTCCACCACTTTGATTACGCATTCGCATTCAACAAACACATTCATTACATTAACCAATTGCAACCACGACATAGTAAGGGACTCAATTAGCTCGTGGGAAACACAAGTGATTCCAGTACACGAGCATCATTCCCGAGTGGTATCAAAACCCGCGTCAGTTCGATTCCCACATTGGGCGTCATTATTTATTTTACTCTTTATCCTTCCCGGTTATCATTTTCAACGGTTATCATTTGTAACTTTTGTCATTCGCATTCAACATTCATTACATTAAGCAATTTCCACCACTTTTATTACGCATTCGCATTCAACAAACACATTCATTACATTAACCAAATTCAACCATTACTAAAGAAGTTACCTGATTAGCTCAGTTGGAAACACAATGGCAATGACAACCCAAGTCAGTTTCATGTAGTGGGTTTGATTCCCACGTTGGGCGTCATAAATTTTTTTACTCTTTATTCTTCCCCCTTATCAATTGTACCTTTTTTGTAACATTTGTAACATTTCATTTTTAACGCTTATCATTTGTACCTTTTTGTAGGATGTATTTGTAACATTTTCCCATTTATTTCACAATTATTTATTTTCCCTTTATATTCTTCCCGCTCATCATTTTTAACGCTTAACGTTTGTAAATTAACATCTGCCTTCGCCTTCACACGCAATTTCTTCCGAAATTGCAATTCTAGTTATTTTTTTTATTAAACAACTTATTCCTCCCACTTTTTTGACATCTAACAACTCCCACATGCTTCAACCGATTCACCTCGTTCAAACTTTCACACGTTCCAAAAATTCATGGCAAGCTTGACACCTTTTTTCTCGTTCATAACATTTACCGTTTTTAAGTAATTAGCAAATTTGTGCCTTTTATTTCCCCATTCATTCTTAATGGCAATGTTAACCCGAGCCAGTTTCCTGTAGTGGGTTCGATTCCCACATTGGGCGTCATTAATTATTTTACTCTTTATTCTTCCCGCTTATCATTTTCAACACTTATCATTTGTAACTAACATTCGCATTCAACATTCATTACATTAAGCAATTTTCACCACTTTGATTACGCATTTGCATTCAACAAACACATTCATTACATTAACCAATTTCAACCACTGTGAAAAAGGGACCCAATTAGCTCGTGGGAAACACAAGTGATTCCAGTACACGAGCATCTTTCCCGAGTGGTATCAAAACCCGCGTCAGGTCGATTCCCACATTGGGCGTCATTATTTATTTTACTCTTTATCCTTCCCGGTTATCATTTTCAACGGTTATCATTTGTAACTAACATTCGCATTCAACATTCATTACATTAAGCAATTTCCACCACTTTGATTACGCATTCGCATTCAATGTATTTGTAACATTTTCCCATTTATTTCACAATAATTTATTTCCCTTTTTATTCATCCTGCTTATCATTTTCAACGCTTATCATTTGTAACTTTTGTCATTCGCATTCAACATTCATTACATTCAGCAATTTCCACCACTTTATGGTCGCATTCAACAAACACATTCATTACATTAACCAAATTCAACCAACATGAAGGAACGAACCTCATTAGCTCAGTCGGAAACGCAATGGCAATGATAACTAGAGCCAGTTTCCTGTAGTGGCTTCGATCCCCCACATAGGGTGTAATAATTTCTACCTTTTTTTTGTAACATTTCATTTTTACTCTTTATTCTTCCAGCTTATCATTTTCAACGCTTATCATTTGTAACTTTTGTCATTCGCATTCAACATTCATTAAATTATTTTAAATATAGCGAATCCCCCAAAGCTTCCAGAGAAATTTGACTAGCTCACTCGGTAGGAGCAACACATCATTGACCTCAGTGTGGCGTGTTCGATCCCCACAGTAGATAACAGTTTCTTTTTCCCTTTCATCCTAATATCATTTATTTACCTTTTTATTTTTCACACTTATCGTTTTTTTCCATTCATCCTAATATAATTTATTTGCCTTTTCGTTTTTCACACTTGTCATTTTCCCCATTTTAACGTGAAAAATAAAGACGGCATGATAAAGCATTCATTTCCAATGGTACACGAATGCATCATCTGATAGCTCAGTGCTATCGATTACGCGTGCCTGTTTAGATTGCCTGCGGCTGACCAGACGTAAGTATATGTGGTGTCTTGGTGCACTTTTAAGATAGACCCGCGACCATTTCCCCACCCGCCGCGACGGCATTTTTAAGTTTTGTGGCGGTGGAATAAAGCATTCATTTCCAACGGTACGCGAATGCATCATTTGTTATCTGCTCAGTGCTGTTGATTTGCACACCTGTTCGGATTGCATGCGGCTGAGCAGACGTAAGTAAATGTGGTGTCTTGGTGCAATATTAACAATTATAAATGTTCAATTTACACGACCCTAACCCTAAAGTTATTATTGAAATGTACAAATAGATGAGCACTTTCGCATTGCTGTTTTTGCGGTGTGGTGTAGACTTTTTGTCCCGTTTATACACGAGCTAGCAAACTTTGTTTGTGTGGATTAAGTTTTAGGTTTTGTGTATTTTCTGTCACGATAGGACACGGCGCTAGGAGCATTAGAGGACCACATTGAAACAAAAAAAAACACAAAGCTACGTTTTGACTTTTACAAGCATGTGGGTTTAGAAAGTAAAATGACGTTACATGTAAGCTAATGTTAGGCTAGGGGTGCCCAATACGTCGATCGCGATAGACCGGTCGATCGCCAAGCCACTATTGGTTGATCGCGTGATATCATTTTTTACTTTTTTTTCCCCTCTTCTCTCCGCACTTGACGCGTGTACAAACAGCGCTAACAACACAACACAAACACGCTAGATTGTGAGTTCCCTCAATTGTCAGAACCCTGTTTTTTGTCTTAAACTTAAGAAAGGTTATAAAAATGAATGGGGCAGCTGGCCATAGTAAGAAGTATCATTTTCATAGGGAATGGGAGTAGGATTTTTTTTTTCACTATATATATGTGACTTGGTCATTTCAAAAGTAGCTCGCGAGCTGAAAAAGTTTGGGCACCCCTATTGTCATGATGTTGGTGAAGAAATATTTGCGCACAAAAAGAGGCACATGGGTTTTATTTACCGTTTTTTTCCGTGTATAGTGCGCCCCCATGTATAGTACGCACCCCTAAAAATGGCATGCTGATGCTGGAAAAAAGCTTGTACCCATGTATAATACGCACCCAATTTTTATGATTTTTTTTTAAAAAAAATTGTAATTTTTTTTTTTTTTTTTTTTTTTAAGTCCCAATGATCGTCACCTGCTCGTTTGCTGTCCCGTGCGCGCACGAAGCGCGGTGGTGCGTTTACGGGCAGTCGGAGAAATCAACGCCAACAAAAAAAATTACATCCAGCCTAGTTAAGACCATACCAAAGACTATAAAAATGGGACCCATTGCCTCCCTGCGTGTGTGACGATCATTGGGACTTAAAAAAAAAAATTAAAAAAAAAAATTTTTTTTTTTTTTTTGTACCCATGTATAATGCGCACCCCAGATTTTAGGACAATAAATTAGTAAAATTTTGCGCACTATACACGGAAAAAAACGGTACCGTTTTTTTTTTCCATCTATAATGCGCCCCCATGCACCCTAAAAATGGCATGTTGATGCTGGAAAAAAGCCTGTACACATGTATAATACGCACCCAAATTTAGATTTTTTTTTTTTTTCTTTTTTAATTATATACATATTTTTTTAAGTCCCAATGATCGTCACACACACATCTGGGTGTGGTGAAATTTGTCCTCTGCATTTGACCCATCCCCGTGTTATTTTGATCCATCCCCTGGGGGAGAGGGGAGCAGTGAGCAGCAGCAGCGGCGCTGCGCTCGGGAATCATTTGGTGATCTAACCCCCCAATTCCAACCCTTAATGCTGAGTGCCAAGCAGGGAGGCAATGGGTCCCATTTTTATAGTCTTTAGTATGGTCTTAACTAGGCTGGATGTATTTTTTTTGTTGGCGTTGATTTCTCCGACTGCCCGTAAAGGCACCACCGCGATCAGTTCGCTTAAAATGAAAAGAGGAAAGTGACGTGCGGACATGTGAAAAAGGCGGCTCTGTATGGGAGAGAAGTTGAAGAGGAATAAAAACACCCTTGTGGGTACATTGTGACAGCAAACGAGCAGGTGATTGAGCAAGCGTCTGATACGAGAGCATTGCGTTCCTATGGAGCGTGTTTGAAGTGAACAGCAGAGACGAAAGGAACAAGGCAAAGTGTTGTGAAATAAAATATTACCTGTAATACGCATTTTGTTATTTGCTGATTGTATTAAACTATCACATTCATTGTCAGACAAGAAGAGAAGAGGACTATTCGGATTGGATCCATAGTGCGCACGCGCAGTGATACTGCCTCCGAATGACGTCCAGTCCGCGATGGAGATTAAAAAACAAACAATATTTGACAATAACACAGATTTCTGTTCCTGTCTTTGGTAATGTCACCCTGTCTTTTTGTTCCACGTCTTTGTCGCTCAGTCCTGTTGTTGGTTTTGTTAGAGAGTTATGTTAGTTTACCAAGTCTGTGTTTTGAGTTCCTCCAATGAACCCTGGTCCAAGCTGCACTTGGTCGCCCTGCTCCTTTCCACACTCCATCCGTGACAAGGTTTTCTTCAAAAATTGTTGTACCATGATTTTCTTACCAAAAATAAAAATAAATAAATAAATAAATAAAAAAAATTGTACCCATGTATAATGCGCACCACAGATTTTAGGACAATAAATGAGTTAAATTTTGTGCATTATACATGGAAAAAAATGGTATGTTTTATTTAAGAAATGGATGTTATTTAAGTTGAAATAAAATTTTGCATGTGTGCAATATTTAGTTATATATTGAAACCAAAATTAAGCTTTTCTTGTTCCATAGTTGATAATCAAAACTTATTTGGGTCACTATGAAAAAGTTCGTTATTATATGTGGAGGAAGATATTGTTCAATAAATATCAATGTTGGCCCGCGACCTCGTCCAAGTTTCAAATTCTGGACCGCTGTGTGTTTGAGTTTGACACCCCTGCCTTAAGTTAAGTACAAAGTATACATCGCAGTTGAATCTGTGCCTCTTATCTCGTGCCTTATGTTGCGGAAAATACTGTGACTATATTGCATTTTCACCCAGAACAATGTTTTTCATTACCAAATGCAAACACGTGTCATACAACGTGTTTCCCAACATTGAATTTTCAATGCACCTGTATACGTGGCTCTGAATCATTTCCCCTTCCAAGACATTCTGTATAACAAGCTTTTGTGGATAACGCCATCCCAAAATTCTGCACCACAGAGTCTGCATAAGATCGAGGCTTAGCTGTATTTGTTCTCTTTCTCTGTACAGGTCTGTGAACTGAGACTGATCTGTACCTGATCCTGCTGACCTGTGGCTGACCCAGCTGACTTCTCGCTGATCCTGCTGACCTGCGGCTGATACCCCAATACCCTGTCTTGTCTCTGTTCTACCTATTGTTTCTGCCTTCCTTCTGTCTAAGCCCCATAATTCGCTGAACCCATTTCAGATCGACATGCCGAAAAAGGGCAGAAGATCACAGTCTGTGAAGTTGTCCTGGGAGCGACGACGTCGCTCCCAAGCACCTCTTCCACCTTCTGCTGATATCTCTGCCCGGCATGAGCGTGCTGTTGAAGCAACTGACTCAAGATTCAAGATTCAAGAGTTTTTTATTCGCCATGTTTGAGCGTGCCAAACAAGGAATTTGACTTCGGTAGAAACACACCCTCTGTTCAACATTTAGGTGACTAACAACATTCAGGACATGTGAATAATGCAAAAACAGTGTAGGCAAATTCAAGAAGGTGTGAGGAGCAGGATGTTATTGCACAGTAATGTCTCTGAGACTCTATGAGTGGTGTGAGTTCATCAGAGCAACAGCCTGGGGGAAGAAGCTGTCTCTGTGTCTGCTGGTTTTGGCGTACCGAGCTCTATAACGCCGTCCGGAGGGGAGTAGTTCAAACAGACTGCAACCCGGGTGAGAAGGGTCTGTAGAGATGTTCCTTGCCCGATTCCTGGTCCTGGACAGGTACAAGTCTTGGATAGATGGGAGGTTGATTCCAATGATCTTTTCTGCAGTTCTGATTGTCCGTTGTAGTCTGTGCTTGTCTTGTTTGGAGGCCGATCCAAACCAGACAGTGATGGAGGTGCAGAGGACAGACTGGATGATGGCAGTGTAGAAGGTCTTCAGAAGCTCTCGCGGCAGGTTGAACTTCTTGAGCTGTCTCAGGAAGTACAGCCTCTGCTGGGCCTTCTTCCGGACAGAGTCTATGTGGCCGGTCCATTTCAGGTCCCGAGAGATTGTGGTTCCCAGGAACTTGAAGGTGTCTGTGGAAAGAATAGTATTACTGCGGATAGTGAGGGGTAAAAGTGGTGAAGGGTCTCGCCTGAAATCCACTGTCATCTCCACGGTCTTGAGCGGGTTCAGCTCCAGATGGTTTTGACTGCACCAGTGGACCAGCCGCTCCACCTCCTGTCTGTACGCAGTCTCATCACCGTCCTGGATCAGTCCGATGAGAGTGGTGTCGTCTGCATACTTCAGGAGCTTCACACGAGAGTCACCTGAGGAGAAATCATTGGTGTAGAGGGAGAAGAGCAGTGGGGAGAGGACGCACCCCTGAGGGGCTCCAGTGTTGGTGGTCCGGGTGTCAGATGTGGTGCCCCCCAGCCTCACACGCTGTCTCCTGTTGGTCAGGAAGCTGGTGATCCACTGACAGGTGGAGGCAGGCACCGCAAGCTGGATGAGCTTCTGTTGGAGGATGTCAGGGGCGATGGTGTTGAACGCCGAGCTGAAGTCCACGAACAGGATCCTGGCGTACGTTCCTGGGGTGTCCAGGTGGTGCAGGATGTAGTGCAGTCCCATGTTGACCGCATCATCCACTGACCTGTTTGCCCGGTAGGCAAACTGGAGGGGATCAAGCAGGGGGCCCGTGACCTCCTTCAGGTGGTTCAGCACTAGCCTCTCGAACGATTTCATGACCACAGATGTCAGTGCGACGGGTCTATAGTCATTCAGACCTGTGATGGCGGGCTTCTTGGCTACTGGAACGATGGTGGAGCTCTTGAAGCACGAGGGCACCTCACACAGCTCCAGAGAACGGTTGAAGATCCGTGCAAAGGTGGGCGCCAGCTGCTCAGCGCAGACTTTCAAGCAGGAAGGTGACACGCCGTCTGGGCCCGGTGCCTTCCTGGTCTTTTGTCTCCGGAACATCTGGCGCACTTCCTCCTCGCGGACCTGGAGTGCGGGCGCGGGCTCTGCAAGAGAGTGAGTGGGTGACAACGATGATAGAGGTGTGGACAGAGCAGTTGTGGGGAGAGGTGAGTATGTAGATTGTGTTGCAGGAGGTCCCGTTGTGTGGGAGGACCGATCAAACCTGCAGTAGAACTTGTTTAGCTGGTTAGCAAGTCTTGGGCTCTCTACAGGACGGGTGGTTCGTTTCTTGTAGCCCGTGATGCTCTGCAGACCTTTCCACACCGTTGAGGGATCAGGATTGGCAGAGAGGTGTCTCTTCAGGTTCTCCCCGTAACACCTCCTGGCTTTCCTGACCTCTTGGTTCAGCGCGTTTCTGGTCTGCCTGAACAGCTCGCGGTCGCCACTCCTGTAGGCCTCCTCCTTGACTTTGCGCAGCCTCCTGAGGTTCGGTGTAAACCAAGGTTTGTCGTTGTTGTACGTGCAGAAGGTCTTAGTCTGCACACACAGATCCTCACAAAAACTGATGTATGATGTGACAGTGTCAGTGAGTTCATGCAAGTCTGAAGTTGCAGCTTCGAAAGCTCCCCAATCGGTGCAGTCAAAGCAGGCTTGGAGGTCCTGCCTTGACTCCACTGTCCACTTCCTCACAGTCCTCACCACAGGCTTAGAAGTTTTCAGTTTCTGCCTGTAGGCCGGGATCAGATGAATTAGACAGTGGTCCGATAGTCCTAAAGCTGCACGAGCCGCAGAGTGGTATGCATCCTTGATCACGGTGTAGCAGTGGTCCAGAGTCTGTGCCCCTCTGGTGGGACACGTTACGTGCTGTCTGTATCTGGGGAGTTCGTGTGCGAGGTTCGCCCTGTTAAGATCACCTAGAACAATGATTAGTGAATTTGGTAGAAGTTTCTCCATGTCTGTTACCTGGTCAGCCAGCATCTGCGTGGCTTCACTCGGGCGTGCGTGTGGTGGAATGTAAACAGCCGCCATGACAATCGAGGAGAACTCCCGTGGTGAATAGAACGGCCGGCAGTTTATGAAAAGTGTTTCTAGGAGAGGGCTGCAAAACTCTTTCAACACCGTGACTTCAGTACACCAACGTTCATTAATGTAGAAACAGACACCACCTCCCTTTGATTTTCCGGAGAGCTCCGCGCTGCGATCTGCTCGCACTAGCTTGAACCCGGCTAGCTCCACGGCGTGGTGGGGGGTTCGTTCGCTAAGCCACGTTTCCACAAAGCACAGCGCGGCGGATCCGCTGAAGTCCGTGTTCCTTGAAGTGAGGAGCAGCAGTTCATCCATCTTGTTCGCCAGGGAGCGGACATTCGCCAGATGAATTGACGGTAGGGCAGAACGGAACCCTTTCTGCCTCAGCCTTACGAGTGCGCCGGCTCGCTTACCGCGCCGCCGCCGTCGCGCTAGCTTGTGCGCTAGCTTGTACAGCACCGCCGCTCCGGCTAGAATCTCCGACAAACAGTCTGAATCGGAGAGAACAGGAGAGAAAGTACCAGAAGAAGTCTGTCCGATGTTTAACAGAGCTTCTCTGGTAAAAGTGATCCGGGATGGGCAGCAAAGGACACAGAAAACACACAAAATAAGACAAATAAACAGAGAGCGACTCACCGTGGCTGCCATCCGCGGCGCCATCATGATCGATCGGTACTTACAAATGATTTGCAAATGAACAACTATGATACAAACGACAAGCAAATGATGACAAACGATATACTACACTCTGAGAAGAAGATTGCTGCTGATGTTTCCATTGCTGTAACGGTACCAGTGCAACACGATTTGGTAATGTACGTGATGGCAACTCACAGCCAAGACCATCCGAGATACGGCCAATCCAGAAACAGTCAATGTGTGGCTAATTCGGTATCGTTTCTGGCTTTCCTGCAGGATATAAATAACTTGACTACGTCTGACCTGGATGCTGTTCTCAGTGTGGGTAATGAACTGTATACATGTACTGTGGCTGCATTGAAAGCCCGAGGATGCTTTCTAAACAGTTTTTTGACAGTTGATGAACTTCCAGAGATCGTAAGCAGTTCCACAAAACAGCATGTGTTAATTAGGAGTATGTCAATGTGTGGGTTTTTCACCTCTTTCCATGGAGATGCGCTCTTTCTGAACCTTTGTGACAGACTTGAGTGCTTGACATCTGAGGTCAGTTGCGCTCTTCTGATTATGCAGACGACGTGCATTGCTGTTTTCCGTGACCACCAAGGCAAGTACGGATATTTTGATCCCCACTCTAGAGGACGAGATGGCCTCCCTGCTCCCAATGGCACAGCTGTCATGATGCTTTTCGTGCATCTGAATGACCTTAGAAATAAATTGACAGAGCTCTACGCACGTTTGGAATGTTCCTGTAATTCTCAGTATGAGCTTGTACCGGTTCAGTTTGAACCTATTGATGTTCCTACAAATGACATTGAGATGGTGCCATGTACTTCATTGCAATCTGTGCTGGCGGATGTTGACGACGACTGTGTAAGCAAAGCTGTTTCCGAGACTTCATATTTGGAGATGACAACACCTGCTGGTGAACAACGTCACTGCGACGAGTTGATCGATGGCGAAGTGGTTTCTTGGACTACAGGTAAAGAGCTCCGACGCTTGTCAAAAATTCCGAAATCAAGTAGGAGAAAATTTCTAAGACGAATGAAGGCACAAGAAAATTTGAATGCCAAATCTGAACAAAGACGTATAAAACAGGAACTAAAGAGAAGGAATAAAAATCTGAGAAATAAGGAAAGGTACAGTCAAAATTTAGAGACAAGACAGAGGAAGAGGTGTTATGTTACAACGCGTTATCAGCAAGACGTACATTTTCGCACGAAACAAAGGTCGTATTATACACAACGTTGTAAGACTGATCATATCTTTAAGAAGAAAAATCGTTCCCGCTACTTACTTCGTTATAAGACAGATGATTATTTTCGAATGGGACGATGCACCTACAGAACGCAACGTTACCGTGACAACCTTGAGTTTAATGCAAGGCAACGTTCCTACGTAACGCAGCGTTACCGTGACGACCCTGAGTTTAATGCAAGGCAACGTTCCTACGTAATGCAACGTTACCGTGACGACCCTGAGTTTAATGCAAGGCAACGTTCCTACGTAACGCAACGTTACCGTGACGACCCTGAGTTTAATGCAGGACGGCGTACCTACATTACAGAACGTTACCGTAACGACCCTGAATTTAAAACAAGACAGCGCATGTATATTACACAGCGTTATCGTGACGATTTTAGATTTCATTCTAGACAGCGCTTTTACTTTAAACACCGTTATTCAAGCAATCCTGAATTCCGAGCCAAACATCAGGAAATCATGAGGTCCGTTATGAGAACAAAATCTGATTCGTTGCGTAATAAAACAATGACCAGAGCAAGTACGATTTTACAAAAGTACAAAATCATAAATCATCTATGTAGAGAGCAAAATGAATGTGCTTCAATGAAAGCCGTGGACCTGTTCAATGACCAAATTAAGAATGGACCCACGTTTGTTTGCACAGTTTGCCACAGAGCCTTATTTCCCAACCAGGTACAGTCTTGTCGGCGTCTCCTTTATAAGCAGAACCGAGATGTTGTTGCACGTTGTCTCACGGGACAATTTGTTCATATTTGTAACGAGGAATGTCTTACGTCGTGTAGCGTACCGGCTGAAAGAAAACTAGAGTGGATATGTCACACCTGCCACACACATCTCAAAGATGGTAAAATGCCAGCAATCGCTGTTGCAAACAATCTCACGCTAGCTGATATTCCAACAGAACTGCGTGGATTGAACATATTAGAGAGACACCTCATTTCCAAATGCATAGCGTTTGCCAAAATTGTACCGCTTCCCAAAGGTCAACAACGAGCCATTCGCGGAAATGTTGTGTGCGTGCCGTCGGAAGTACAGGAGACAGTCAATGCCTTGCCGAGGATAAGAAGTAAGTCGCAGATGTTGAGAGTGAAACTGAAGAGACGACTTTGCTACAAAGGCCACCAGTTTTTCCAAACTGTCACTTGGTCCAAGCTAATGAGCGCTCTGATAAAACTGAAGCAAATTCATCCGCAATACAGAAGCATCACTATCCGCGACGATCCGGACCTTTGCGACCCAACCCTCACTGATGACGAGAGCGGCTCAGATGAAGCGGAAATGAGCGACATCGAGTACAATGAGGAAGCCCTGGAGGAGATGTACAGATTTGAGAGTGAAGCTCTGCGTGGAATGAACGGTGAGTCACAAAATGTCAACAGGGGTAACAATCAGCAACAAGGAAATCTAGAAGATGGTGATCAACCTAGCGGTGGAGTTATACTTGAATCGTGTCTCCAACCGAGTGACGTGTCGGAGGAAATTATGAGTTTTACTGAGGGCATTTACTCTGTTGCTCCTGCAGAAAGAAATAACCCTGTAAGCTTTTTCAAGACTCCCAAACTCGAGGCCATGGCTTTTCCAGTGCAGTTCCCGAGCGGGCAAAACACGCTCGATGAAGAGAGACCGATAAAACTCACACCGAGCAAGTATTTCAAAACCCGACTGTGTTGCGTGGATGAACGTTTTGCGAGGGATCCGACCTACTTGTTCTTTGCTCAGTTTGTGACCGAAATCTACCAGGCGACGTCGAGCATGTCAATACAGCTACGCTAAGGTAAACCGTTTACCCGAGATGGTCGGAGAATTACCAACGCTATGCTTCAGGACAAACGTCAAGTTGAAAAACTGGTGCGCAGCAAAGACGCCGTCCGCTTCATGACGCCGCTGAGAGGCACGCCAGCCTATTGGGAGAGAACCACCAAAGATCTTTTTGCAATGATCCGACAGCTGGGTACACCCACGTTCTTTTGCACATTTTCTGCTGCTGAAATGCGTTGGGAAGAGGTCATCACTGCCATCAAAGCGCAACAAGGTGAAGTGGTGAATTTTGCTGGATTGGACTGGGCTACCAAGTGCGAAATTCTACGCGGCAATCCGGTGACGACAATGCGCATGTTTGACAAACGTGTGGAAGCTCTGTTCAGAGATTTGATCCTCTCTCCGGCGCAACCGATTGGTGAAGTGGTTGACTACTTTTACCGATTGGAGTTTCAGCACAGAGGAAGTCCTCACATTCATTGCCTCATATGGGTTAAAGGTGCCCCTGTATTTGAGGAATCCTCAGACAAAGCCATCTGTGATTTTGTATCCCGCTACATCTCCGCTGAGCTGCCGGACCCGCAAAAGGAACCCGAATTGTACAAAAAAGTCACAGAGGTTCAGATGCACAGCAAAAGTCACTCCAAAACGTGTGTCAAACACCAGGGTGCAAATTGCCGTTTTGGATTCCCCAAACAACCGTGCCACGAAACGATGATCATCAGACCTGCGCCCGTAGACGACGACAATCGAGATCGACACGCGGAGAATCGCTCGGCGGCCAACGCCAAGCTTGTTCCCGTGCTAAATCTCCTGAATGAGCCTGAAACTTCATCCATGACTTTGCCTCAGCTGCTGGCTAAATGCGAGCTCACCGGTGACGACTTTGTGAACTGTTTGCACCTGACGGCCTCGTCGAGTTCCGTCGTGCTTAAGCGAGAACCCAAAGACTGCTGGGTCAACTACTACAACCACCATTTGCTTCTTGCCTGGGATGGAAATCTGGACATTCAATACATCCTGAATGCCTATTCTTGCATCGCGTACATCTGCAGCTACATCAGCAAAGCGGAACACGGTCTGAGCCAATACCTGAAATCGGTCATTGAGAACTCCCGCAACGAAAATGTCAACGAGAACGACGAAATGAAACAAATTATGCAAGCGTACTCCAAGAAGAGGGAAGTGAGTGCTCAGGAGTGTGTGGCGCGCGCATGCGGCCTGCATATGAAACAGTCCTCCCGCATGGTGGTATTTGTACAAACGAGTGACAATGCGCTGAAAATGAGTTATCCTCTCTCGCTGCTTGAGGGCAAAACCCAGGACTCGCACGAAGTGTGGATGACTGGGCTGCCGGACAAGTATAAATGCAGACCTCAAACGGAGGAATTTGAAGTCATGTGCTTGGCTGATTTCGCATCAAGGTGCAGAATTGTTTACGGTAAACAAGTCAAAGGTAAAAACGTTTTGCGTCTGCTGAACGATATGGGGTTTGTACAAAAAAGAACAGAAAAACCTGCGGTCATCAAATATTGTAAATTCTCAGAACAAAAGAATCCAGAGGAATATCACCGCACCTTGCTCAAGCTGTACCTGCCTCATCGTGCTGATTGCCAGTTGAAATCTGAACGCTTTCCCACCTCACAGTTGTTCCACGAGCACGCCTGTGTACAGTTACCGTACGCCGACCATGTGGAGCGCGTGTCTGAAATCGTCAAGAGGAACAGAAAAACGTACGAGGGACACAGTGGAGACATTGAAGATGCCATCAGAGAGTTGGAGGAAAGCGGGCTCAATGTGAACGAATGGTGCCACCTGGCTCCCGAGAGTGAGCTGCAAAGACTCGAATGCATTGAGGAAATCAACGCGAGAGACGACCCGACTGAGAACGCGGAGGAAAACGTCCCCGACTACAACGTGAGATCGGCGACGAGAGAAACGGCTATTGTGGCTGAACCTGCTGCCATCGATCCCACGGTGTTACGCGGTATGTATCGAAACCTGAACCGAAAACAAGCGTCTGTGTTCTACAAGGTCCGAGATTGGTGCGTGAAACGTGTTTGTAGCTCGAAGCCGATCGAGCAGTTTTTCTACTATGTCAACGGTGGCGCCGGGACCGGCAAATCGCATCTGATCAAATGCATCCACGCGGAGGCCACGAAAATACTGCTCAGACTACCACGACTGGCTGAGGAAGCGGACATTTGCAAACAGACTGTTGTTCTCGCAGCCTTCACGGGTACGGCGGCATTTAACATTTCAGGGACCACTTTGCATTCTCTCCTCAAACTGCCGAGAAGTCTCAGACCCCCGTATCAAGGCCTGGGCAACAAACTGGACGAAGTCAGAGCGGAGCTTTCGATCGCTGAAATACTCATTATCGACGAGATTTCCATGGTGTCAAAAGACCTTTTTGCCTACGTGAGTACCAGATTGAAACAAATCAAAGGAATCGATTTACCTTTTGGCGGTATGTCTGTGCTTGCTGTCGGAGATTTCTTTCAGCTCCCTCCTGTGAGACAATCCAAACCTTTGTGCGTGTACGATCCTACTCGGCTGGACCACTGGCGCGACAACTTCAAAAAGATCACGCTCACGGACATCATGAGGCAGAAAGATGATGCTGCCTTTGCCGAAGTGCTGAACAGACTCCGCGTCAAAGACAGGTCTCGCGAACTGTCGGAACCGGACGCATCTCTGCTTGCTACGAGGTACGCTTCTCCAGTAACGTGTCCAAAGAATATTCTGCATATTTTTGCCACCAATAAGCAGGTAGACGGCCATAATTCCGCGATGCTGAATCTGCTTCATAAGGACGTTGTGCAAATCGACGCCGATGACTACAAGAAAGACAAAAAAAACGGCAGAATGGCAAGGCAAGCGACCCCTGTCCGAGGACCTAAGAACGGGTTGCCCGACTCGATCAAAGTCGCCGTCGGCGCCCGCGTCATGATCACACGCAATATTGATGTTCAAGCAGGTCTGTGCAATGGGACATTTGCAAAAGTTGTGCAATTGGTGAATTACCCAAACGAAGCGCGTGTACAGAAACTCGGGCTGGAGCTAGACTGTGTCGCTAAGACGATAAGTGCTGAGAATTCTGTGTTCATTGACAGACAGGAGGAGAGGATGCAGAATACCGGAGTGGTGCGCCGGCAGTTTCCCGTTAAGTTTGCTTTTGCTTGCACGATCCATAAGGTACAAGCATGACAACATCTGAGGCCGCGGTTTCGCTGAAAGGCGTTTTCGAACACGGCATGGGCTACGTAGCTCTGAGTAGAGTGACTTCGCTCAGCGGTCTTCATATTCTGCATATGGATGAGAGAAAAATTCATGCAAATCCCGAAATCACTGCTGCTCTTGCTGAGATGACAGAGGATTCTTTGGACGGCGTGATGCCCCTGTTTCACGTGATGCCGAGGGTGGATAAAGCAAAGGACCTGATCGTCGTCCATCATAACACCGAAGGGCTGTCTTGTCACGTGCAGGATATCGCGTGTCACCACGAACTGCGTTTTGCTGATGTTTTGTGCCTCACAGAAACGCACCTCCGAGGATCTGCGGCCGCCTGCTTGGAAGGCTATACCATGTTTCACAGGAATCGAAGTGATTCTTATACAACCTGTCCCGACTTGGCGACAAAACTCGGTGGCGGTAGGTATTTGTGTCAAAAGTCACATCGCGGCCCAGGAAAAGAAATACGTACAGGGTGTGACCGATATTGAATTTGTTGCGGTGAAAATGGAAACTCCCATCAATTTGTTGATCGCTGCCGTTTACAGGCCTCCCGGGCACAGTCTGCGCGCATTTCTGCCAAGCTTGGGAAACCTGTTGCGTTATCTTGAAGTCATGGACCATCACCAGATCTTGGTATGTGGCGATTTTAACGAAGATGCGCTCTCTGCCTCGTACAAGCCCGTCCTTGAATTGTTTTGCTCAAAGGGTTACACGCAGCTCATAACCACTGCTACCACTGACAAAAACACATTGATCGACCTAATTTTTGTCTCTCGACCTCAGTGTGCTCTTTATTCAGGTGTCCTGCAAACGTACTACAGCTATCATAATCCTGTTTTCTGTGTCTTGAATACTGAAAGGTAAGTCAAATCTAAATTGTGTATTTCAGCATTTGGGAAATTAACAAGGACGGAAATCAGATGGCGTAAGTGGCGGTGCGCGGTGGGCGATTTGTTGAATTGAGATGAGATGGTATCGGAGGCGTAGGTGGCTCAGAAAGGCAAATGTAATGTTGGCGTTGGGCAGAAACCTCACAATTATATAGAAAAAAATACTAACGACCAATGTGAATAGTGATGCGCTTTATATTTTACGCTGAACTCGTGTCTGTGGATGTAAATCAAGTTGAGTTAAGGGAAGGCGCTCAACCAGCTGGGAAGCTGCACCTTCTTGGGCCGCCCATGCATGTGGCAGTATGGGCAGCTGCTGGGCAAAAGACCCTCTGAGGGTGGCGAGGGGACGGCACGGCCGTTGACACCTAAATAAGACTTGCGGAAATAACTGCTAGTCTACTCGTCTGCGGGATGGATGGAAGAGTCCATCTCATCGTCCATCAAAAGGAAGGCTTTTAAAATTTTAAAAAGCCCTCCCTTAACTCAACTTGATTTAAATTTTAAACTTTTAGAAATTTGAACTATTTAAATATTTAACTTTCAAACTTTTTAACTTTTAATATGTTTAACTTTTGTAAATGAACTCACGGATGATCTAAGAGGCGACTTTTTAACTTTTTGCGTTTTATTCGTTCTAACGTCAAATTTGAAAGATGACTTCAGGAATGGACTTTTAAAGTTTTTAACTTTTAAAATGTTTACATTTTCTAAATTAACTCCCAGATGAGTTAAGGGGTGACTTTTTAAACTTTTTAATTCTAATGCTAGAATCAAATTTTAAAGATGACTTCAGGAAAGGCCTTTTAAACTTTATTTTTTTATCATTATTTTCAATTCATTTTAACGTCATAATCACGAGGCGAGAACGGAAAACAGACGAGGTAAGTTGCTCATCAATAAACATGTGTTTTCCCTTTCTAAAAACACTAAATGCTTCTATTTCACTCTTCTCTATTTTCAGAGTTTCTTTTATCTGGCGAAAGCAGTTCGACCCACAATGGAGGCCAGAGGTAAACATTCTCCACAAAGACCTTGAGTATGCAAAAACTTCCAGCGTGGACCAATGACTCCCAAACCAGGGAGGCGAGAAGCAAGACTTATTCTTCTGTGTGTGGGCAACAAATATTTTATTGACTATTGTCGCGAAACACCCCCTTTAACTTTTAATTTAACTTGAAAAAATTTTCAGCTCGTACCCTCACCAACTCAATGTTTGTTGTTTCAGTTTTTCCTGTAACTCCACATGCTCCATTTGTCAAGACGGGAGTTTGGCCCCTGCGGTGCTCAACCTTGATGGGATTTGGCCTGTCTTGCCAGAGAAATGACACAGGTTTGTGAATGTGTTCACGTCATTCACTCTTTAGTACACGGATGCTAGTTGTACATGTTCTTGAAGTATTGTAATGTGATTTTCAAAAATGATTTCATAATGATATTATATTGTAGCACAGCGACAGCCAAGTCTTTCAAAAAGACTCGTACGATGGAGGCCAGCATCATGGAACGCAAACTCCCAAACCAACGTGGCAATCGTGACTTCTGCTGATTCTTCTATGGAACAATCAAGGGCACCTCTGGCAGCTCTTTGCTTTGACTCTGACATCTACCTTTTTTATTTTTAACATGCTGTCTTTCATGTGCCTTCTCTGCATCCATTGCAGCCTGGTGATCCTGAAAGGGGGATCCTCCCATCTGTGGTCCCTTCTCAAGGTTTCTCATTTTTCCCCTGGTGGTTTTTTTTTTGAGTTTTTCCTTGCCCTTTTGGAAGCTTAAGATCAGGGGGTGCTTTGAGAATAATTGCCAATTTGTCTATGCGAAGCCCTTTGAGACTGCTTGTGATTTAGGGCTATGTAAATATATTTTACTTGACTTGACTTCTATGAGTAGCCAGCGAGGAAAATTGTCCCTTTTTAGTTTTGCTGCTTTTCCTCACCTCCATGTTTTTATCGTATCTTCTTGGGTATTGCCTGGCCTTTGACTGTTGGAAACTTGTCCCTTTGGCTTTACTCTATTAAGTCTCAGATACGTACAGTCTGTTTTCTGTTCTCCTTTATTTATGTATTTATTTGTTTATTTGTTTGATTGCTTATTTATTGTTTAATCGTACTTTTATTTGGTTACTTTTTCGGCAATGCTTTGAACTCTGAAGTTGTAATCATTTTGATTTGCACAATTGTTGAACTTTATACATTTCTTTGCCTCAAACCATGTTTACATTATCTTTTGTATATGTATCCCAAGTCTGTCTAATACCATCTCCAATCATGCTACAGTTGAATTATTAAATAAATTTAAAAAAAACACTTGTGTTTATGCAGAGTAGAGATGAACGCTAATGTACTTTTTTATTCAGCAACTTTTTATTTTTCCCCACTTGTCTCACATAGCAGTACAATCTCTCTTGCGCACCACAGCGCACCCCACTGACAATATTATGCAAGACCTCCTCTAACGCACTATATATATGTATTATAGTTTCAACATGTCAAGGTGTCTGGAAAAAAAAAAGGGAATTGACTTTGTTTCCTACTTCTGGATTTTATTCACATTGCTGTGATTGTTTGCAGCAATGGGTCCTAATTTATTAATCTTTGGTATGACCTGGCTGGGTTTTGAACTCATAACCTTCCGGTTCCAGGGTGGACATTCTACCACTAGGCCACTGAGCTGGAGCTTTTGTGTTGTTTTTAGTTTATATAAACTTTCAGCTTGTTTTTTTTTGTTTTTTTAAACTTAATTTTATGGGATGCGCCGTGACATCCGGGCCAGAGCCTGGAAGCCCACCGGCGAGATGGACGGGCATTATGAGAACATAACTGTTGCCCTCTGTGACGGCAAGACCGCGTTTAAGATGACTCTTTTCAGTCATCTGGCTAGCCGAGTCACAGAGGGCAACAGTTATGTTTTCGCCCATTTCATGGCGGAGCCCAACGCTCCAAACGTGCTGCTCTCCCAAAAGAGCAGCAGAGTATACGTCGGGGCGGAGGTGCGGTGTAGCGATGCCTTAAGGGCTGAGGCACGCGCACTCATTTTCCCCCCGGCGTTGGCGATGCCCCTCAGCGAGGTGATCGGGAACCCTCCTGAGGGGCTGGTAAACGTCCAGGGACAGGTCGAAAGTGTAAGTTTAATTCACCTGCATGTTAAATATCTATTTAGAACTACTAAAAATACAAAATTTAGTTTTCTTGCATTAAACGTTGCAGGCTAACTCAATGGTATGTCTGTTTGTTCCAAATTAGAAACAGCCAACCAGACTCGTGTCTGTGCGCGGGGCTCGGTTGGTGCCCTTAAGCGTCGTGTAACTGAAAAAAGTAAGTAACCTGTCGCTTTACTGCTATTGCGCTTCAAACATGCATGCTGAAGTAATATTTGGTTTTAAACTATTGCAGGACGAAGCGGTCGTGAGTGGCTGTGTGGAGGGAGGCCACCTTGACCCCGATCAAGGTCGGGGCCTCCTACACTTTCACGCACCTGAGTGCCTGTCCCTAAACACAACACAGCACTCAAAGATATCGGTGAGTAAAGAAAAGGCTGGATAACGGAAAAGGAATGTCATCAGTTTAGGTTCAAATTTTACAACTTTACAACAAAGGCTGTTGAATTGTGACCAGCGTGTCTACAAACAACCCCCCCTCCCCCCGGTGGGGACAAAACGGTACAGATAATGGAAGGATTTTATGAATTAGTAATTGCATGTGATGTGACTGTGATGAATTGACCTTTAACTTTATGGAGTTATTCTAGACCTTTGAGTTGTATAATTGTTCTCAGTTTTCACCTGAGTAAACCTGATTGTGTTTTTATTCCCTAGGGCTACAATACAACTAGGAAGTTGGTGGCTATTGGGGTCATGATGGAGGACGACGAGGAGATCAAGTTGGTGGATGTGGAGGGGGTTGAGACCACAATTTCGATGGCCGTGTGGACCAAGGCTTTTGTTGAGCCGCCAACGTTGCCCGAAGAGGGACTCGACTTAACTCTTATTTATTTGGAGGGTGAAGTGGTGGAGATTAGCAAATACATTTTTATTTTGCCAATGCTGTCCATTTGCCTACATTGTTTTCTGTCAGTTAGGGTTTGGATGGGTGCAGTTGTGCTTTTCATTGGGAAGTGTTTAAATTTTCTGATTCACCCCATTCGAACTTTCACACGTTCCCAAAATTCATGTCACGCTTGCTACCATTTTTCTTGTTCTACTTTATTATTGTGTGAAGGCGAAGCGAAAAACGACTCCCACATGCTTAAACTGATTCACCTCGTTCAAACTTTAACACGTTCCAAAAATTCATGGCAAGCTTGCCACCTTTTTTCTCCTTAACATTTACCGTTTTTAAGTAATTAGCAAATTCGTGCCTTCTAATTCCCCCATTCATTCTTAATGGCAATGTCACCCGAGCCAGTTCCCTGTAGTGGGTTCGATTCCCCACATTGGGCGTCATAGATTATTTTACTCTTTATTCCTCCCGCTTATCATTTTCAACGCTTATCATTTGTAACTAACATTCACATTCAACATTCATTACATTAAGCAATTTCCACCACTTTGCTTACGTATTCGCATTCAACAAACACATTCATTACATTAACCAATTTCGACCGCCGTGATAAAGGGACCCAATTAGCTCGTGGGAAACACAAGTGATTCCAGAACACGAGCGGCTTTCCCGAGTGGTATCAAAACCCGCGTCGGTTCGATTCCCACATTGAGCGTCATTATTTATTTTACTCTTTATCCTTCCCCGTTATCATTTTCAACGGTTATCATTTGTAACTTTTGTCATCCGCATTCAGCATTCATTACATTAAGCAATTTCCACCACTTTGATTACGCATTCGCATTCAACAAACACATTCATTAGATTAACCAAATTCAACCTTCACTGAGGAAAGAACCTGATTAGCTCAGTCGGCAACACAATGGCAATGTCCACCTGCGCCAATTTCCTGTAGTGGGTTCGATTCCCACATCGGGCGTCATAAATTATTTTACTCTTTATTCTTCCCCTTATCATTTTTTAGCTTTTTTTTTTTATTTTTCCATTCATTCTCTATGGGGACTCAACATTTGCTCTAACTCCTTCATTTTTTAACTGATTCAACCCGTTCCAACTTTCAACTGTACATCTTTTGCCTACCTATTCCACAACTTCCCACTTACCAAAAATTCCAAATTTGAAATTCAACCACATTCTCCAAAATTTCATTTTTCTATTTTAATTTCTACATTTTTCAGCCGATTCAACCCATTCCAACTTTCAACTGTTCATCTTTTGCCTACCTATTCCACAACTTCCCACTTACCAAAAACTTCACCTATATTTCCTTTTTCCCTTCTCATTTCTACATTTTTCAACCGATTCAACTTGTTTCAACATCATTCTGCAGCATTCCTTCAATATTTATTCAACTTCTTCACCTTCACAGGCAATTTCTTCAGGAATTGCAAATTCTAGTTTATGATTTAAAATAAGTACATGAACAATTCTTTGATTACCAAATTATTTCAGGAGTTAACTTAATCAAAGACTACTGCTTTACGTTCTAACTTATTTTCCGTCTTATTCTTTCAATGGGGATGACCAAAATGGCTCTTGACAACTGTCGACGTCGTCTTATTGCGTTTCAGGCTGAGAAGGAAGCACTGGAGCTAAAATTGAAAAAGACAGAAGATGATCTGACGAGGCGGCTCAACGACGCCGAGCAGGTTCTGTTTCTTGTTGCCATTTTTTGTTGCTAAATCTAAAAACAGAACAAGCTGCAGCTACAATAATTAATTGACAAGGCATTTTTTATCAAATGAATTGACAGCTGCTTTGTTCTGTGATTCATTATTTCGATACGCAAACTTGAAATTGTCCAAATGTGCAATTTCGGCCTCGCACCAGTACTCCGTAATAACGGACCGATTATCATTTTAGTGAAATGCTGATAATCAGGTGCAGAGTTCCGATAATCGGTCTATCTAAAACTAAACCTTTTAAAATGAGATTGAATTAGGTTCGGCGTCACGTATCTCGCCAGACGCTGTCGGAGATGGAGCGCATGCGTCTGGAATGGACTCTTGAGAAGAACTGTCTTCGCAGCCGCCACGCTGACGAGTTGCGCCGTGAGCAGGAGAAGGCGGCCGACGTAAGCCCGACTCCCCAACCCCCTCCGGCCAACCCTGTGGCGCCGAGTGATGATGATATGTCACAGTTGCAGGAGCGCCAGCAGCAGCAGACGCAAAAGCACTGTCAGGATCTGGAGCGCGCTCACCAGCGCGACAGCCAGCAGATGCAAAGCCGCCTGGTGCAGCTGGAGACCTCCTGTGGGGAGCTGAGTGACAGGGACTACCAAAACCAGGCCGCCCTCAGGGACCTCAAGGCCAAACTGGTGGCCGCCAAGGAGGTACGTCTGCCATTTTTGTCATATTCACAGCGCCAGATAGAGAGCCCATGAAAACAATAGTTAGGTGTAAAATTCCACTGCCTATACAATGACTCAGCAAAGTGAACTCAAGAGTACGGGCTTAACACTCTTGGAGCCAAGGCCCATAGTTCCAACCATGGCACCAGTCCATAAAGTCAGAATAAATAAATGCTGACAGTTTTGTTTGGTCGTATTCATAAACGCACCTCGTTTGTGTGAACCCGTTTCATCTGACCCAAAGCGGGAAGCCAGGATGGATTCCGTTGTATGAAAGGCAGATACTAGATGTTCACGCTTTGCCAATGTGCTGCCACCCACTGGACGAATTGTTGTGCGTGTCACTCCACAGGGCTCGAAACTAATGATTGCCCGATTGCCCGGGGCAAGTAGCGATGGCAGACGGGCAAGTAGAATTTTTCCTCACTTGCCCGAACTTGCCCTGCCATAATACCATGTTTTCAAGCTGTAAAAAGACGATTTTGTGCATAATTTCTCGCAACTTCTGCCGCTTCTGGTCCGACATTTTGTTTTCTAGGGAGCGGTTAGTTTCTCGTGTAAGTCTGCAATACACTGATAACGGCAAAGCGCTTCGTAATTAAATGCATGCTCCGTCACCCGTCCCTGGCTCTTCTGCGCCTGCGCACCAGCAGAGCTTGTTTCCGGTTGGCGGATACGAAGGCATATGAAGGCAAAACTTATAGTGTTGTCTTTTTTATTGCAAAAATGTGTCGGGCAAGTAAAAATCCACTCCAAAAAAATTCGGGCAAGTAAAATTTTGTTTCGGGCAAGTAAAATTTTCTCCAACTTGCCCGAGGGCAACTTGGGCAAAAAATAAGCTTCGAGCCCTGCACTCCAGCATACAGGACTGTCTCAGAAAATTAGAATATTGTGATAAAGCTCTTTATTTTCTGTAATGCAATTAAAAAACAAAAATGTCATACATTCTGCATTCATTAAAAATCAACTAAAATATTGCAAGCCTTTTATAATTTTAATATTGCAGATTATGGCCTACAGCAGGGGTGGCCAACCCACGGCTCGCGAGCCGCATGCGGCTCTTTGCCGGGTTTCATGCGGCTCCTTTACGTTCGCTTCGGGGGAGGGGGGGTTGTTAATGAGACATCAAACGCTGCATGTTCGCTTCGGGGGGAGGGTAGTAATGGGATGTCAAACGCTGCGTGTTCGCTTCGAAGGGGGGGGGGGGCTCTTGGCGGTACACAGTAAAAAAATGTGGCTCTTAGTCTCTGACTGGTTGGCCACCCCTGGCCTACAGTTTAAGAAACTCAAAAATCCTATCTAAAAAAAATTGAATATTTCCTCAGACCAAGTAAAAAAAAAAAGATTTATAACAGCAAAACAAAATCAAACATTTGAAAATGTCCATTAATGCACTCAATACTTGGTTGGGAATCCTTTTGCACAGATTACTGCATCAATGCGGCGTGGCATGGAGGCAATCAGCCTGTGGCATTGCTGAGGCGTTATGGATGCCCAGGATGTTTCAATAGCGGCCTTTAGCTCATTTGCATTGTTGGGTCTGGTGTCTTTCAGCTTCTTCTTCACAATACCCCACAAATTCTCGATGGGGTTCAGGTCAGGGGAATTGGCAGGCCAATCGAGGACAGTAATGCCATGGTCAGTACACCATTTACTGGTGGTTTTGGCACTGTTGGCAGGTGCCAGATCATGCTGGAAAATGAAATCATCTCCATAGAGTTTTTCAGCAGACGGAAGCATGTAGTGCTCTAAAATCTCTTGTTACACAGCTGCGTTTACTCTGGACTCAATGAAAAACTGTGGACCAACACCAGCAGCTGACATGGCTCCCCAAGCCATCACTGACTGTGGGAACTTCACACTGGATTTCAAGCAACTGGGATTTTGCTCCTCTCCAGCCTTGCTCCAGACTCTGGCGCCTTGACTTCCAAATGAAATACAAAACTTGCTTTTGTCTGAAAAGAGGACTTTGGACCACTCTGCAACTGTCTAGTGCTTCTTTTCCATAGCCCAAGTCAGACGCTTCAGAAGTGGCTTGACCATGGGAATACGGCTATTGTAGCCCATTTCCCGGACACGTCTGTGAACAGTGACTTTTGATACCTGGACTCCAGCTTCAGTCCACAGTCTATGAAGCTCCTTCAAATTCTGGAAGCGACTCTTCTTCACAATGCTGTTAAGGCTGTGGTCATCTCTCTTGGTTGTGCAGCGTTTCCTGCCACATTTCCCCCTTCCAACAGACTTTTTGTGGATGTGCTTTGAAACTGCACTCTGTGAACAGCTTGCTCTTTGAGAAATTTCTTATTGTGTCTTACCCTCCTGATGGAGGGTGTCCATGATGGTCCTCTGGACCGCATTCAAATCAGCAGTCTTCCCCATACTTGTGATTTAGTTTACTGAACCAAGCTGAATGTTTTTCAAGGCTCAGGAAACCCTTGCAGGTGTTTCGAGTTAGACAATTCAAGTGATTAGTTGAATACCCTACTAGTATACCTTTTCATGATATTCTCATATTTTGAGATATTTGAGTTTTCTTAAGCCGTGCGCCATAATCAGCAATATTAAAATAATAAAAGGCTTGCAATATGTCAGTTGATTTGTAATGAATCCAGAATGTATGACATTTTTGTTCTTTTTAATTGTATTACAGAAAATAAAGAACTTTACCACAATATTCAAATTTTCTGAGACAGTCCTGTATGGCTCGATGGCTTGTGTTGCGTGCGCGCAGGAGTGCCAGCGCTTCCAGCAGCAGGTGGCGTCGATGCGGCGCCAGAGGGACTCGGCCGAGACAGCGCTTCACGCCAACGAGCGACTGGGCCAACAGCTGCAGACGCGTGTGGGCACGCTGGAGCAGGAAGCCAAAGACCGCGAGCAAAACGCGAGTCGCACTCAGGAGGCACTGAAGGCGGCACAACAGCAGAAGGTCGGCGCCGGCTGGCCTAGTCAGGAGGGGGCTGTTGCGCCACACCACAACACGCCACCTCCTCTTTGTTGTGTAGGAAACCCTCGAGGAGGACGCCCGCAGCAAAGAAGCCCAGGTGGAGATTTTGTCCGCAGACTTGAAGAAGGTTTGTCGTCTCGCTCGTCGTCTAACAGTATCGAAATGTGCGTGGTGGCCGCGGTCGCGCAAAGCTTTTTAGCAGATTGCCCGCCTGCTGCTTATTGGACACCATTTGGTGTCTCGCAAGAGAATCAATTGCGGCGGCGCCGCCAATTATTTTGGCGAGGACTGGGAATGGATGGGGCCTGCATTTAAGCTGCCAAGAGACTCAGTATTGTGACATCTGGCGCTGTTGTTAGGCCAACGAGATTATCAAGAAATTCTGGTGCGAGCTGCAAGTTCAGCAGAGCAAGAACAAGGACAAGAACGTGGCACTGGTGGAGCAGGAGAAAGTGCTGCGCGACACCTCCACCCAGCTGGAGCGAGCACAGGGGGAAGTGCGCGATGCTCACCAGCAGCTGCAGCACAAGGACCAGCAGGTGAATCGAGCCCGTGCTTGCGTGTCTTGCGTGTGGCTCACTTTGCATTTCGCTCGCTTTTTGCACGTGCCTGCAGTACCAGTCTGTTGGCTTTCTATGTATGTGTTTTGTGAATCTGCATGTCTGCATGTGCTTTTTGTTGACTTACCTGTGCGCGCACGCGCTTTGTCAGGTTGCGAGTCTGAAGGAACAGCTGGAGTCCAGCATGAAGAAGCTGGCCGAGTCGAAGGAGCTGCTGCGGAGCAATGAGAATGGTGAGCGCAAGCATCCGCCTCGTCTCGGGCACGCGGCGTTTTCATGTGGCATCTTTTGTCTGTGTTGTTGTCAGTGATCGGCTGGATAAACAAGCAACTGAACGAGAAGCGGCTGAGCGAGATGCTTGCGGAGCCGCCACGGAGCACGCCGCCGACCGCCGCCATGACGTCAGCGGTAAGAGAGCGCCGTCATCTTTGTGGATGGGATGCACGTGTTTGCTCGCCATCTTCCGTCTTTTTCTTTGTCCCCTGCAGGCTCACTTTTATCCTCACGTGAGCAAAAGTCCCGCAATGCCCGATGTTGTCTACAAGCCAGCGTGAGTCGTTTGAGACGGCTTCCTCTCCAGAAGAGGAAACGTGAGAGTGAAATGTGAATTTCTCTATAACAGAGCGAGCCCGAGCGTTGGCGGTCTGGATGCCAAATACTTCAAGAGGAGAGATGACGGCGGCGGCCCCGTTCGCGAGTCTCCCGACGCGCTCATCGCCAGAGGTGATGTCGCACACTCGTGATAGCACAAAACGGCACGGCCACATCACACCTTGAACCTTGGGCACGCTCACCAGCCGATTCTTGTCTTTCCTTCTCAGAGTTTCCGCGCAGCAAAACACCTTCAGCCTACTTTCCCAACTAAGCACAAACACTGCGCTCAGCCTATGTTTATGAAGTTGCACCCTTGTTACAGAGCTCTGATTTCTCAAATAAATCAACCTTGGGTTCTCGATATTGTCCTCCACGTGGTGCTTTTTACTTTAACAGTGAGGACAAAATTGCACTTGCAAACAACAACATACAGCCGTTGTCATCACCAAACGATGTCAGGTGACCCTCCATCTTTCGCTGCTATTTTCAAAGGACAAGCCCGGTTTGTCTGCAAAATTCTATTTTCTCTTGCTCACTTTCCAAAGAAGACAAGTACGAAGGAGAAGCACATGCGCCAGTACACGAAAGTCCAGAAAGCTGCTCAGTGTTTGTCCAAGGAGTTTTGATAAAAGCACAGCCATCGGGTCACAGTGTCTGTATTCAGCAGTGGATCTCGTAGGCCGTCAGAGAGTCCACAAACAAGCCGGCGTGGTTGACAAAGACCCCCTCGCCCTCTGGCATCATGACCGGCTCCGCCTCGCCACCCTCGCCAGCAATTCTTAGCGCGGTCTGAATGTCGCTGTCCGCCTCAGCGGGGGGGAGCGAGGGGCTGGGAGGTGGGCCGGTTGCCAAGGAGCCAGAGGGGCCGGCGGCGTCAGGGGGGGCAGCGGGCAGGGCCGGTGGCAACACGGGTTTGGCACGGTTCAGGACGAACATCTCGTGGCCACGCTCGTCCCGGAACTCTTCCAGCTGGGCGAACGTGGTCGGCCCGTCCGAGTAGTCGTTCAGGTAAAGGATGCTCTCCTCCTGACGCACAACAACAATTTGAACTTAAACCGCGCATTCTTGCAGTCTCTTTGAAGACAAACCAAACAGCATTAGTCCTGCTAAAGTGAGAATTTCTAGGGGAAAAATGTTTACATTAAAAAACAATTGGGTGGAGAGGGGAAGAAAAAAAAGGTCTCACTATCACATCCTAAAAGTAAAAGTACAGTAATCCCTCGCTACATCGCGGTTCGTTTATTGCGGTTTCACTACATCGTGGATTTTTTTTCCAAATTATTAATTTTTTTTAAAGTCAAAATAAAACTTCTAAATTGAGAAATTATGGCACAAACTTTTTATAAAAAAATGGTTATAATAAGAGTTGTAAAAACATATTTACAGTGTTGTACCTTGTTATAGAAAAATTGTTATAGTAATAAGAGTTCTAAAAACATATTTACAGTACGGTTTTTCCCATGTATAATGCGCAAAATTTAACTAATTTATTGTCCTAAAATCTGGGGTGCGCATTATACATGAGTACAAAAAAAAAAAAAATTCTTCTTTTTTTTTTTTTTAAATCCGGATATGATACGGAGGCCGCCATTACAGATGCGCTTTCTTCTCTGCTGTTCACTTCAAACACGCTCCATACGAACACAATGCTCTCGTATCAGACGCTTGCTCAATCACATGCTCGTTTGCTGTCACAATGTACCCTACACAAATCCGAAACATTTCTTTGCTAGCACATGCGCAGTGATACTGACCAGCAGAATAACATCCGGTTGTTCCCAAAGATGGTATTTTTTCTGAAATAATTTTACGTTTACGGATTTAAGTAGGAGTCAAAATTTGGGTGCGTATTATACATGGGTACAGGCTTTTTTCCAGCATCAACATGCCAATTTTAGTATCATACATGGGGGCGCATTATATATGGAAAAAAACGGTAAATAACTCTCTCTGGGTTCTTCATAGAAAAAAAAGCCATTAGCCAAAAAACGGTATGTACACTTGTACCTTGTTGTAAAAACAATTATAATGATAAAAGTTGTTCTAGAATTCTCCATGTTATTTATGTTATTCAGCCGTGCTTTGATTTGAGGTAGGGTGATTTATTTTGAAGGCCGTTTTCAGGCAATACCACTTCCTGTTTTAAATTCGTGTACATACCGTAATTTCGGATTATAAATCGTGTTTTTTTTTCATAGTTTGGGTGGGGGGGGCACTTATACTCAGGAGTGACTTGTATGTTTTATTTTCACAAATTTTAACTTCATCATTAACACATCACTTACAAATATAGTTGACCACTTCACATGTTATTTTTAGTATAGTTGATCACTTCACATGCTTTGATATCTTTATCTTGAACATATTCAAAACATGAAAAATAGAGAGAAAAAAATCTAATAAGGTAATTAACACTTTAAAGCGCCATGTCCTCTGGACATGTCCTCTGTCACCAGGATGACATAAAGGAGGAGAAATTTGATCAATGGATTTAATGATTTGGAGTGACACAAATGGTTTGATAATATTGTTGTTTATGTAATGTTTTTTTTAAATAACTGAATGTTACGTCAGGCCCGTTCTCAGCTCCTCGTTTGTGTTTGTCACGTTAGCATACCGTATCGTTTAGCCTGTTGTTGCTCGTTCATGTCTGTTCTTGGTGTTGGATTTTGTCGAGTAAATTGCCCCCCAAAATGCAAGTTATACTCCGGAGCGACTTATATGTTTTTTTTTCAAATTTTTTGGGCATTTTATGGCTGATGCGATTTATACTCCGGAGCGATTTATAGTCCGGAAATTACGGTATGTCGGTTACAGTGGTACAGGAGTCATTGACGACGTAAGTGGGTCTCCTAACATGAGAAATTAACGATCACGTGTCTAACCTTTAGAACAATGTATAGTTGCGTGTTAGCAAGATCGCGAATTAGCATCTTTCTGCTAACTCATTAGCCTGCCCAGTACTTCTTAACATGTTACACGCACACACGTATATTATTTTCAATATTTATACAGAATTTTCTGTATGTTATTTATACTATTAATGTATTATTTACATGTTTGAAACAGTTAATGTTCTAATAATAATAATAATATATGCACTTAAATGGTTTCATATACATTTATTGACACACAAAAAATGTACAGATAAAAAAAAAAGTACAGATGAGAGGGTGACCGTACTTCGCGGATTTCATTTATCGCGGGTGGTTTTTTGAACCAATTATCCGCGATAAACCAGGGCTCGAAGCTTATTTTTTGCCCAAGTTGCCCTCGGGCAAGTTGGAGAAAATTTTACTTGCCCGAAACAAAATTTTACTTGCCCGAATTTTTTTGGAGTGGATTTTTACTTGCCCGACACATTTTTGCAATAAAAAAGACAACACTATAAGTTTTGCCTTCATATGCCTTCGTATCCGCCAACCGGAAACAAGCTCTGCTGGTGCGCAGGCGCAGAAGAGCCAGGGACGGGTGACGGAGCATGCATTTAATTACGAAGCGCTTTGCCGTTATCAATGTATTGCAGACTTACACGAGAAACTAACCGCTCCCTAGAAAACAAAATGTCGGACCAGAAGCGGCAGAAGTTGCGAGAAATTATGCACAAAATCGTCTTTTTACAGCTTGAAAACATGGTATTATGGCAGGGCAAGTGAGGAAAAATTCTACTTGCCCGTCTGCCATCGCTACTTGCCCCGGGCAATCGGGCAATCGTTAGTTTCGAGCCCTGTAAACGAGGGATTACTCTATTTCCTGATCCAAAAATTCAAACTTTTTGGACACGTCCTAAAGCGATGCCTCTTCGGCAAGAAAAAAGGGCAATTTGTCCTAAGCCTGTTGCAAGCCTGCGGGTGCGCGCTTACCTTGTTCGCAGCGTGCTGGTCCTTGTGTTCTCGCAGTCGTCGGCTGTAGATCATGGCGACCAGCAGCAGCGCGGTGAGCACCAGCAGCGAGATGCCGGCGGCGATGGCCATCTGCGTGGCAGCGGCCAGTGCGCCAAAGGCCATGCTGCCCAGAGCGTAGAGAGGCTCCTGGCTCACCTCACCGCCGCCACTCCGCAGGCGCGGCCACACCGGCGTGTCGAGGGGCGCCGCCTGCGCCCAGCCGGCCCAGATAGACGAGGACGAAGAGTTGATGGCAAGCTGGAAGGTGACCCGCACTGTGCCGCCCGCGTTCCAGGCCTCGCACTCGTACACGCCGGCATGTGCCACCGTCACGTTGCTGAGGAAGAGCATCCCACTGCCCGTGTCGGGGTCAAAGTGCAAGGCGCTCTCGTCGCTCTTCTGCACGTGTGCCCGGCCGCCCTCCGATGGCTCCGTCCCGCTGCCCACTCCTCGGGCCCCGCCGCCCAGGTCGTGCACCAGCCCTCGGGGCACCGGTGGTGACGCCTTGTCCGAAGATGCCTTCCTCCATGTCACCTGCAGGGGGCACGCTGGGGTAAGTCAACTCAAAGAAGTGGCCCGTTTCAAACTGGAAGTTAGAGCATTCAACATTGGTTTTCTTAAATACGAGTGACTTTGTTGTATACTTATTGCCCCCCCGGCTGGGCGCCTGCACATTGGGGTTCACCCCGGTGAACGAGAGGGTAGCTTCCCTCCACCTTCGGGTGGGGGGACGGGTCCTGACTGTTGTTTGTGTCTATGCACCAAACGGCAGCTCAGAGTACCCACCCTTCTTGGAGTCCCTGGAGGAAGTGCTGGAGAGCGCTCCTTCTGGGGACTCCATCGTTCTACTGGGTGACTTCAATGCTCACGTGGGCAATGACAGTGAGACCTGGAAGGGCGTGATTCGGAGGAACGGCCCCACGATCTGAACCCAAGCGGTGTTCTATTATTGGACTTCTGTGCTCGACACGGATTTTCTATAATGAACACCATGTTCAAACATAAGGTTGTTCATGTGTGCACTTGGCACCAGGACACCCTAGGCCGCAGTTCGATGATCGACTTTGTAGTCGTGTCATCGGATTTGCGGCCGCATGTTTTGGACACGCGGGCGAAGAGAGGGGCGGAGCTGTCAACTGATCACCACCTGGTAGTGGGTTGGCTCCGATGGTGGGGGAAGATGCCGGTCCGACCTGGCAGACCCAAACCCTCTGTGAGGGTCTGCTGGGAACGTCTGGCGGAATCCCCTGTTAGGAAGAGCTTCAACTCCCACCTCCGGCAGAGCTTCTCCCATGTCCTGGGGGAGGCGGGGGACATTGAGTCCGAGTGGACCTTGTTCCGCACCTCCATTGTTGAGGCGGCCGACCGGAGCTGTGACCGTATGGTCATTTGTGCCTGTCGTGGCGGCAATCCCCAAACCCGCTGGTGGACACCGGCGGTAAGGGATGCCGTCAAGCTGAAGAAGGAGTCCTATCGGGCCGTTTTGGCCTGCGGGACTCCGGAGGCAGCTGACAGGCGGAACGCGGCTTTGGCGGTTGCTGAGGCAAAAACCCGGGCGTGGGAGGAGTTTGGCGAGGCCATGGAGAATGACTTCCGGACGGCTTCGAGGAAATTCTGGTCCACCATCCGGCGTCTCAGGAGGGAGAAGCAGTGCAACGTCAACACTGTTTACAGTGGAGATGGCGTGCTGCTGACCTCGACTCGGGACGATGTGTGTCGGTGGGGATAATACTTCGAACACCTCCTCAATTCCACCTACACGCCTTCCATTGTGGAAGCAAGGCCTGGGGACTCTGAGGCGGACTCTCCAATCTCTGGGGTCGAAGTCACTGAGGTAGTTAAAAAACTCCTCGGTGGCAAGGCCCCGGGGGTGGATGAGATCCGCCCGGATTTCTTAAGGGTTCTGGATGTTGTGGGACTGTCGTGGCTGACACGTCTCTACAACATCGCGTGGACATCGGGGACAGTGCCTCTGGATTGGCAGACTGGGGTGGTGGTTCCCCTCTTTAAGAAGGGCGACCGGAGGGTGTGTTCCAATTACAGGGGAATTACACTCCTCAGCCTCCCTGGTAAGGTCTATTCAGGGGTGCTGGAGAGGAGGGTCCGTCGGGAGGTCGAACCTCGGATTCAGGAGGAACAGTGTGGCTTTCGTCCTGGCCGTGGAACAGTGGACCAGCTCTTCAACCCCAGCAGGATCCTCGAGGGTGCATGGGAGTTCGCCCAACCAATCCACATGTGTTTTGTGGACTTGGAGAAGGCGTTTGACCGTGTCCCTCGGGAGGTTCTGTGGGGGGGTGCTTCGGGAGTACGGGGTACCAAGCCAACTGATAAGGGCGGTTCGGTCCCTGTATCACCAATGCCAGAGTTTGGTCCGCATTTCCGGCAGTAAGTCGGATTCGTTCCCAGTGAGGGTTGGACTCCGCCAAGGCTGCCCTTTGTCACCGATTCTGTTCATGATTTTTATGGACAGAATTTCTAGGCGCAGCCGAGGCGTTGAGGGTGTCCGGTTTGGGGACCTCAGCATCGCGTCTCTGCTTTTTGCAGACGACGTGGTGCTGTTGGCTTCTTCAGGCCGTGATCTCCAGCTCTCACTGGAGCGGTTCGCAGCCGAGTGTGAAGCGGTCGGGATGAGGGTCAGCACCTCCAAATCCGAGTCCATGGTCCTCGATCGGAAAAGGGTGGAATGCCCTCTCCGGATCGGGGATGAGATCCTGCCCCAAGTTTAAGTATCTTGTTCACGAGTGAGGGGAAGATGGAGCGCGAGATTGACAGGCGGATCGGTGCAGCGTCGGCAGTAATGCGGACTCTGTACCGGTCCGTCGTGGTAAAGAGAGAGCTGAGCCAAAAGGCAAAGCTCTCGATTTACGCTCCTACCCTCACCTATGGTCACGAGCTATGGGTCGTGACGGAAAGAACGAGATCCCGGATACAAGCGGCCGAAATGAGTTTTCTCCGCAGGATGTCCGGGCTCTCCATTAGAGATAGGGTGAGAGGTTCGGTCATCCGGGAGAGACTCGGAGTAGAGTCACTACTCCTCCACGTTGAGAGGAGACAGATGAGGTGGCTCGGGCATCTCATCAGGATGCCTCCTGGACGGGCATGTCCCACCGGTAGGAGACCCTGGGGACGACCCAGGACGCGCTGGAGAGACTATGTCTCTCAGCTGGCCTGGGAACGCCTTGGGATCCCCCGGGATGAGCTAGATGAAGTGGCTGGGGAGAGGGAAGTCTGGGAGTCCCTCCTGAAGCTGCTGCCCCCGCGACCCGACCCCGAATAAGCGGAAGAAGATGGATGGATGGATGGATGGATGGACTTTGTTCCTATCAACAAAAAGAAAATCGTTTTTACCCCCATACCAAACTTTGAAAATATGAAAATGTTTTTAAAATTCCATCATCTGAGTGTTATTTGTTTGGAAAACGACACCCCCCCAACCATTAAAAAGGTGTTGTTATTAAAAGCTTAGGTTCCTTTTTGAGCCATGTGGCAGGCTGACCTGCGGGCGCGGGTATCCGGAGGCGTGGCAGGAGACGCGCAGACTGTCGCCCAGGCGCACGGCCATACGTCGGGGCTCCAGCTGCACCAGGGGCGGGATGCAAACCAGGCTGTTGGGCGGCACCTCCAACAAGCCCAGGCGCGAGAGTCGTGGCGGCTCACGGCAGCGCAGGCGCCGGCGCTCAGACGAGCTAAGCAGCCGCCGGCCCTCGTCATCCATCCAGCTCCGAAGCCAGTGTAGGGCGCAGTCGCAGCGCCATGGGTTCTCTGCAGGCATCCAAAAAAACATTGGTCGGTCGGGCGACATGCGTCTTCTTTGCTCCTTGGTGGCGGTATTGCGGCGGCTCACCGGTGACGCGCAGCACCTGTAGGCTGAGCAGCGGCCGCAGTGCAGCGGCCGCCAAGGTGTGCAGGCGATTCCCGCTCAGGTCCAGCAGCGCCAGCGAGGTCAGACCGGCCAGCGCCTGGTCACCCACCGCCTCCACGCCGTTGTGCTGCAGGTGCAGCTCCTGCAGCCGCTGAGGCCGCCGTGCCGCAAAACAACACGAGTTTTTTATTTTCATTTTGGGTGGTTAAAGTAACACCCACTCCCCCCCACCCTCCAAGTGCATTTCAATGGGCGGCTTTTGCCACGTCACCTGCAGGCCACGAAATGTGAAGTCCAGCAGGCGCGCAATGTGGTTGGCGGCCAGGTAGAGGATGCGCAGGTGGCGCAGTCCCCGGAAGGTGTCAGCTGTCACGGACCGGATCCTGTTCCCATCAAGCGCCAGCTCCAGCAGCTGCGCCTGCGACTGGAATGAGCCCGGCTCCACCGCAGAGATACTGTTGTTCTGCGAGATGAGCGCAAGGGGGCGCCGTCTAGCCTCCGCATCTCGTTTGCATAACGGGCGTGTGTGCATACCTGCAGGTAGAGGTAGCGCAGGTGTGCCAGCGGGCTCAGGTCCTGCCGGCGAATCTGACCAATGGCATTATCTTGCAGGAACAGCGTCTGTGAGGAAAGTGTGAACAACATCAAATAGTGGACACTGGCTCTGGTGCACGGCGGGGTGAGTGTACTACACTTTTGTAAACGGGCCAACGAACGGCATCAACGCGGCAGTTTTCTAGCGCAGGGGTTTTCAACTGGTTTTGTTCAAGGGACCACCATTATAACCAAGAGCAACTCGGGGACCACTCCTTTGACGGAATATTATTTTATTTTGCAACGGAGGCTAGACCTATACTGGCTATTTATTTGTATTTGTATGTCTACTTTGGTCATTTCAGCTACATTTGACATAATTTGGATGGGTAAATGATTCACAAAATTAGCTGGAAAATAAATCAAGTCTAAATCATAAATTCATTTTATTTTTTTTAAATGTTACAATTTTTTTCCATTTCCGATTTCGCAGTCCACCTGCAATACCACCTGAGGCCACTAGAGGCCTGCGGACCACCGGTTGACAATTGTTGAGGTGATATTTCTACACTTAACGGTGCATCGAGATGGACGATGTAACGGTTCAGGCCAATACAGTAATCCCTCGCTACGTCGTGGTTCAATCATCGCAGCTTCAGTACATCGCGGATTCCCCCCCCCCCCCCCAAAATCACAAACTCAAAATAAACCTTCTAAATTGAGGAATTATGGCACGAAAGTTGCCCACACGCCAGCAGAAGGCAGGAAGTGTCCACACAATTGCAGTGCGACCAGTGCAGTGCGACCACAAAAAACTTGTAATAATAAGAGTTCTAAAAACATATTTACAGTATTGTACCTTGTTATAAAAAAATGTTATAATAATAAGAATTCTAA